>NC_047103.1:172722493-172783246 GCF_902500255.1 Thalassophryne amazonica
CAGGAACGTAGACACAGAACCAGACAGGACCGGACACACACACACACACACACAGAATACAACAGGAGGGCAGACAGAAGACAGTATACACAGGAACGTAGACACAGAACCAGACAGGACCGGACACACACACACACACAGAATACAACAGGAGGGCAGACAGGAGACAATATACACACGAACGTAGACACAGAACCAGACAGGACCGGACACACACACACACACACACACACACACACACACACACACACACACACACACACACACACACACACAGAATACAACAGGAGGGCAGACAGAAGACAATATACACACGAACGTAGACACAGAACCAGACAGGACCGGACACACACACACACACACACACACACACACACACACACACACACACACACACACACACACACACACACACACACAGAATACAACAGGAGGGCAGACAGAAGACACACACACACACACACCAGTACCGCAGAGTGGCATTAAAATGTCCAGATAAAGAAGCTCAGGTGACCAGGCTCTGCAATCAATGCAGGTTCATTTCAGACCAGGTGGCAGATGTGGAACCTCTGGTTCACGCCTGTCCTGCTGGAATGTTTTATTTTCTGGATAGTCACTGCAGATGGTTCAGAGTACTGCTGCTGGAGTGTTCTTTGCTCACATTTGGCCTCATGTATCAATGTTGCGCACTTGTGGCATAAATTTACGGCGTAAACTTGAAATACACCAAAGTTGCCGTGACATGTATCAAGCAGTGTGCACCTGCCCATTTCTGGCGTACGCCTGACGTGATCTTGATAAATGTGGCGGGTGGAAACGATCATAATTATAATACACACGCCCATAAATATTCAGACTCCACTTCAGACACACCCTCATTTTACGACATGGAAGCCGGAAAGACGGCAATGAAAAAGAACTCCACCAATCACGACGTGTGCCAATAGAGCGTCAAAAGCGGCCGTCATATTAATTGTTTTGTAGCATAATCAGTAAAGTGTTACAGTGCTCCCTCATTAATCGCTGGAGTTACGTTCTAAAAAATAGCCTGTAATACGCGAAACCACGACGTAGTCAGCGTTATTTTTACAATTATTATAGACGTTTCAAAGCTGTAAAACCCCTCACTACACAGTTTATACACTTTCTCAATCAGGCATTAACATTTTCTCACTTTTGTCTCGTGTGTAAACACTCTCAAAGTTCAAACCTTAGTAGAAAAATAAGACCAAACTGTTTTCAGGCCCAAACATTTGTTTGACAAATAAAAATAGAACGTTTTCCTATAAATAATTATGATGGCTTTTAGAACTAACGAATTAATTTTAATAATCAATGAACGAGGTCGGTCACATAAGAAATTATTAATAGTGACTGACCAGTATGTCACAGATCGGGCCTCTGCGTCCTGACGCCGCGCCTTTTTCCACTCACATCTGGCTGCAGGTGTCTGTTTCCGTGTGACAAACACAGTTATGAGTAGTTGTTGGCGCTCTTTTCTCTTCTGGGCAACAAGATTCTTATAAACAGATACGCAGAACACAGAACACTGTAAAAAAAAAAATGGCATGCAAAATTGGACTAAAAACTCCGTGAAACGGCGAAGCAGCGAAAGGTGAACGGCGTTATAGTGAGGGACCACTGTATTCTCTTTTCACATGTCAATAATTCTTGACATGGGGATATTTGCTCACTCAATTAATAAGACACGCCTAATCTGTCAGATTTCTTTATTTTTAAATGTATTTCTGTATTTATTTTATTGTGACAACCGAATGGAGACGACAAAACCTGGTTGCAGTACGGGCGAATTAAGGGAATGATGAAACTACAGTTGTTATTATCAATTTCATAGTCTAAAACGATCACACCACATAAAGTTAAGCTCAGCGCTGCTCTGGCTCCAGGCTCGAAGTCTGGAGAAAAAGGCGAGCAGCGCTTTCTTTGCAGTCAGCGCTGTGACCACGGATCGTACTCCATAACAATCCCACAAAGGCGGGATTTGTATTGATTATTATGTAGTATAATCAGGAAAGTGTTATTTATGTAACATATGCATTGATTTGTATAATGGCACTGTTTATCATGTTGATCATTTTCATTTTTATGTGGATTCCAGCGCTGGTTCATTTTGGTGTATAATTTACACCACCTCTCGACCTGGTGTATATTTTCAGCGCAGCGTACGCCAACGACCACATTGATAAATGCCAAGTAGCGCAGCCATTTTGGCGTACACCCCATATACGCTCAAATATCACCGTACGCAACGTTGATACATGAGGCCCATTGGACCTGTGTCAAGGTTTTGCTGCTGACGTATGAGGTGGCTTGTTGCCTTCTCGTGCCCTGAGGGCACAGAATGCAGGTTTGCTTCCAGGGTTAAAAAGAAGTCCGCAGGCCTTGCAGCACTGACTCACTGTGCTCGGACTTTGTGGAAGTTCTCCAAAGTCCACTTCAGTTGAATACTTTTAGGGAAATCTCAAAACTTATTTCTTTTCTCATGTTTGTTGTTAAGATTAAGATAAACTTTATTGATCTCACAGAGGAGAAATTCACATGTTACACGTGAAAAAACGCACAAGATGGATGCAAGTAGAGGAAAATGTTCATCAAACAGTGTGTGCAAGGATAAGCAATAATAATACTTGTAACAGTACAAGACATAAAAAATGAGGTAGAAATAGAATATGTATATATGTGTGTGTGTGTATATATACGAGGGCTGTCAATAAAGTAACGGTCCTTTTTATTTTTTTCAAAAACTATATGGATTTCATTCATATTTTTTTACATCAGACATGCTTGAACCCTCGTGCGCATGCGTGAGTTTTTCCACGCCTGTCGGTGACGTCATTCGCCTGGAAAAACACAGGAAAAACACCTCTGTTGAAAGCCTTAAGGACAAGTTGGAACATGTCCTGCCTGTTAAACAATTTCTCATATACTCACTCCACTGAAAGCCATCAAAAGCCGCCTGGATTTTACAAATGGTTATCAACACGGAGGTGTTTTTCCTGTGCCGCCGCACCGCGTCGGCTGCGTCCCGATGCGCGGACCCGTCCGCACGTCTTTCATTAAAAAAAATCTCCTTTAACAGTGGAATATCCGGATAAAATGCTGAAACCGACTTCTTCTGAAACTTCTCTGTTCTCTCACGACGTCCTGGATCAATAGAGCCTGAAATGTGGAGGTTTTCAGCTTGAACAGGCTGACGACGGCGCCTGAGAGCGCTGAGCGACATCTCGCACCGTGGGAAGTCCTTAAAGCGACAGAATCACCTCAAAATCTCTCATCAGCCGTTAAAATTTTCACTGAAAACCAGCTTAATTTTTCGAACCGTGTCCACTTCGATGTGTCTCACAGGTTTAGAAAAAATTTTGATCAAACAACGCGCCAGTCTCTCAGCAACTTCTCAGACAAAGGAATTCCGACGAGGGGCTGGATGACTCCTCCCACAAGGAGTGCTCACAGGCGAATGACGTCACCGACAGGCGTAGAAAAACTCACGCATGCGCACGAGGGTTCAAGCATGTCTGACGTAAAAACATATGAATGAAATCCATATAGTTTTTGAAAAAAATAAAAAGGACCCTTACTTTACTGACAGCCCTCGTATATATATATATATATATATATATATATATATATATATATATACACATACATACATACATACTTATATATATGTATATACACATATACATACACGTACCTATACACCTACACATATACATATGCATATATACACTCAACAAAAATATAAACGCAACACTTTTGGTTTTGCTCCCATTTTGTATGAGATGAACTCAAAGATCTAAAACTTTTTCCACATACACAATATCACCATTTCCCTCAAATATTGTTCACAAACCAGTCTAAATCTGTGATAGTGAGCACTTATCCTTTGCTGAGATAATCCATCCCACCTCACAGGTGTGCCATATCAAGATGCTGATTAGACACCATGATTAGTGCACAGGTGTGCCTTAGACTGTCCACAATAAAAGGCCACTCTGAAAGGTGCAGTTTTGTTTTATTGGGGGGGATACCAGTCAGTATCTGGTGTGACCACCATTTGCCTCATGCAGTGCAACACATCTCCTTCACATAGAGTTGATCAGGTTGTCAATTGTGGCCTGTGGAATGTTGGTCCACTCCTCTTCAATGGCTGTGCGAAGTTGCTGGATATTGGCAGGAACTGGTACACGCTGTCGTATACGCCGGTCCAGAGCATCCCAAACATGCTCAATGGGTGACATGTCCTGTTGGGAAAGTGTAAGTACACGGACCCACAACAGGGGGCGCAAATGAACGGACAATGGAATAGGTCAAATAACACACTTTACTGTTGTGAATATGCACAACAAGTACAACAGATTACAATAATGGACAAAGTCAAATTCACACAGGTGTCGTGTGGGCAGGCCCGAAGATAGGAGACGCCTCTCCAAAGTAGAACCGGAACCACACGGTTTCCTCCGCCACCAGACCCCGGGAATACTGGAGCCGCCAAGTCCCGAATTCCCAGGTGGCCACTGCCTCCGCGTGTCGGACCTGGTACTGCTGGCGAGGAATAAAGAACAATTAAAGGAGGGCGCGTTCGCACCCAGGAATCCGAACGGCAGGTAAGCTGCCTCCACCTCTCGTTGGAAAGTTATCTCAGAGTAATGCACAAAGTCACAAAGATCACTGTCAAACAGTTCGCTGAGTACGTTACCTTCTCGGTAGAAACGATATCTCGGCAAAGAGGTGGAGACGTCGTCCTGCTGATATACTCCTGCCGATCAGATGATTGGTAACAGCTGTTGCAGGTGATGCATGACAGCTGTCACCCTGGCTGCTCCTGTGAGGTGGCTGCGCCCTCTGGTGCCTGGAGCCCGCACTCCAGACAGGGCGCCCTCTGGTGGTGGGCCAGCAGTACCTCCTCTTCTGGCGGCCCACACAACATGTCCGGTGAGTATGCCGGCCATGCAAGAACTGGGACATTTTCAGCTTCCAAGAATTGTGTACAGATCCTTGCATCATGGGGCCATGCATTATCCTGCTGCAAGATGAGGTGATGTTCTTGGATGTATGGCACAACAATGGGCCTCAGGATCTCGTCACGGTATCTCTATGCATTCAAAATGCCATCAATAAAATGCACCTGTGTTCTTCGTCCATAACAGACGCCTGCCCATACCATAACCCCACCGCCACCATGGGCCACTCGATCCACAACACTGACATCAGAAAACCGCTCACCCACACGACGCCACACACAGTCTGCCATCTGCCCTGAACAGTGTGAACCGGGATTCATCCGTGAAGAGAACACCTCTCCAACGTGCCAAATGCCAGCGAATGTGAGCATTTGCCCACTCAAGTCGGTTACGACGACGAACTGGAGTCAGGTCGAGACCCCGATGAGGACAACGAGCATGCAGATGAGCTTCCCTGAGACGGTTTCTGACAGTTTGTGCAGAAATTCTTTGGTTATGCAAACCGATTGTTTCAGCAGCTGTCCGAGTGGCTGGTCTCAGACGATCTTGGAGGTGAACATGCTGGATGTGGAGGTCCTGGGCTGGTGTGGTTACACGTGGTCTGCGGTTGTGAGGCTGGTTGGATGTACTGCCAAATTCTCTGAAACGCCTTTGGAGACGGCTTATGGTAGAGAAATGAACATTCAATACACGAGCAACAGCTCTGGTTGACATTCCTGCTGTCAGCATGCCAACTGCACGCTCTCTCAAATCTTGCGACATCTGTGGCATTGTGCTGTGTGATAAAACTGCACCTTTCAGAGTGGCCTTTTATTGTGGGCAGTCTAAGGCACACCTGTGCACTAATCATGGTGTCTAATCAGCATCTTGATATGGCACACCTGTGAGGTGGGATGGATTATCTCAGCAAAGGAGAAGTGCTCACTATCACAGATTTAGACTGGTTTGTGAACAATATTTGAGGGAAATGGTGATATTGTGTATGTGGAAAAAGTTTTAGATCTTTGAGTTCATCTCATACAAAATGGGAGCAAAACCAGAAGTGTTGCGTTTATATTTTTGTTGAGTGTATATAAACATGATTGGGATTAGTTAGTTTCATCTTGTTTTAGGTGATGTTTGGTGTTTACTGTTTTTATAGATACAGCGATTTAATTTGATTCTTCTGGTTTGATTTTTTTATTATGTTGAGCACTTTGTAAATGTTTCAACTTAAAGTTTGACATAAAAACATTATTATTATTATTATTATTATAACATTATTTTTCTTATTATTATGAGATGTTCTGGCATGTGATCTGTCTGTTTTGCTGACTGGGCTGACTGTCTGCTCTGCATCAATGTCTTGTAGGTAACTTTGACATTTTAGGCACCGACTGTTGGCGTTAATGAAATGTGTTTTTTGTAGGTGTGTCTGAGGCGTCACCAGGCGAGGAGGAAGTTCCATCAAAAACAGAGAGAGCTGCTTCAGTTGCTGCCCGCTGGTTTGTCTGACTGTTCTTTGTTTGTTTGTTTGTTTGTTGTGGTAATAAGTGACTGTTTTCAGACCAGGTTGAGCCGTACCTGCAGGAGTGCAGGTGGCGTGCGGCCGTGGTGATCCAGAGCGCCTGGAGAGGCTTCAGACAGCGACGGCACTACAACACCACACAGCGAATCACACTGCAACACCGCCACCTTCAGGAGCACGCCGCCAGGATCCTGCAGACAGCAGTATGCACGCACGCACACACATACACAGACACACACATACAGTGGTGGGCACAGCTAACCAAAAAGTTAGCTTCGATAACTGCTAATCAGCTACCTGAAGAGTTATCTTTTATAACGCTAAACTGATAAACCACTAAAAAATTTATCGGAAGTGACAGCTACCTGCTAACTTTCAGTATTGTCTCTGCTACAGTCTCAGCTACTAACAAGCTGATTTTGCGTTTCAACACCACCAATGCTTCTTATAGAATCAAAGCTGATCACAAACCCAAACACAGCCAGTGAGTCCGCGCTTCTGTCTTTGTGCGCCCTGCGCACTGCTTTCAGGAAGCGTCATTATCCTTCACATCATACAGTGGTCCAGCTGTGAGGCAGGCGTCTTGAAAAGGAAAGCAGGTTTGACTCATGGTTTTGAATTATAAATCAAAATAATCCAGATAGAATAACTACATTAATGTCGACTCTGTCATTTGTACAAAGTGAAAATATAACACATATCTTTTAATTTTAAAATAATGCATTAATTCTGAAGTTTTGAAGATTTAGCACACACAGATGCCCAAAGGGATTATGGGTAAACTGAGCTGTTTCCCACTGCCATCCAGTAGATGGGTCAGAATGCATAGAACACTGCCATCTACTGGCGCCCAGTTATATCACACGGTTGTCGAATCACAACTGAACGGACTTTTCAGTTTTGCAAATGCCTTTTTTTCCAGCTTCTCTCAGCTGCCTCACTGCTGCAACATACATAGCAGACAGGAGCCAGCAGGGTTTATAAATGTTTTTCACCGTTACTAACTGTAGCTTCCAGTCGAAATCAGTTAGCCCGGACTGATGGTTTAGGGGTTTTATTGATTTTTTTGCCGTTCTCAAACCAACGTAAGAGCTATGAAAAAGGGGCAAAGAAATAAAACAATACATTAGAACACAGACTACTTATGGGTTTTAACTTAATATTCTACTGTTTACTAAAGACATAACATGCTTATTTACAACATATTCCTCGATAAATTTACCGTACCTTGTAGCCACTTTCGACTGAAACTAAACTTTCTCTCCCCGTTTGAGCTCCATCACGTTTCTCCTTGCGTTTGCTCACCCTCCTCGTTTTTTACCTTGTGTCAAGTTACCTTCTGACACTATCCTTTTCGATACACTTCCGGGTTGAAAGGAAGTACAAAAATAAAAGCACAATAAAACATCTAATGGAAATAAACTTTACCCTTGGGTCATCACACTCCCACCAAATAATTTGGTATTTTAACACACTTTAACTTAACACACATTATTTCCTTACATGAAATGACCCTTTTACAGAAAATTATGAACTTATAAACCTTCCTGCGTTTTATATTGAACTTTATCTCTAACAAGCTTCTGATAGCAGAATCAACTTGTGAACTGGGCGTTCTACCACAGATACCTTACTCACGCGTTCACCTCTTTTGCTCAGATTTTTATCTCCAAGCAATACCTTCACCCGTCTTACGAGGCCATCTTTGTCTGTTACAGTTTCTGAGACTCTTCCGAGCCTCCACATAGATCGTGGTTGTGTTTCGTCCATGTCCATTATTATATCACCTACTTGAATATTTCTCTTAGGCTTGTGCCATCGTTATCTGACCATGATGTTGTGGAGGTACTCCTTCCTCCAACGGCTCCAGAACTGCTCTGCCAGATACTGCACTTGGCGCCATCTCTTTTGTCCATACAGGTCCTCCCAAACAAACCTTCCAGGGGGGGGGGGGGGGGTAAAGTGGTGGTAGCCTTCATGGTGATGAGGTGATTAGGAGTCAGTGGTTCCAAACTGTTCGGATCGTTGAGGTTGTCTGTTGTGAGTGGGCGGCTGTTTACGATCGCTGCTGCCTCGTACAAAAAGGTCCTTAAGGAAGTGTCATTGAGTTGACTAGGCAAGAGGCTGAGTGTATAGTTCAGAATATTTCTCACAGTCCTTATCTGTCGCTCCCACACTCCACCAGCATGGCTTGCATGAGGTGCATTGAAGACAAAATCGCATTGCTTTTCTGTGAGGAAAGTTACTAGTCTCTCAGCATCAACTTCCTGTAGAGCTGCATTCAATTCATTTTTGGCGCCTACAAAATTGGTACCGTGGTCACATTTAATCTGTTTGACCGAGCCCCGTAATGCGATAAAGCATCGCAGTCCATTGATAAATGCATCAGTTGTAAGATCATCCAACATCTCAACATGAATGGCACGAGAATAGAAACATGTGAAGAGGAGACCATATCTTTTGTGTTCTTTCCGTCCTTGTTTTATCAGAAATGGACCAAAAACATCCATGCCGCAGTAGGTAAAGGGTGGAGAGGGTTCCATTCTTTCCACTGGGAGATTACTCATTTTCTGACATTCCACAGGTCTCCTAAGTCTACGACAAAACACACACTGGCGAACATAGGATGCAACTGCTTGACCCAGTCTGGGAATCCAGTAGCCATTGGATCGGATTTCATTCATTGTCATACCTTTGCCTTGATGATTAACCCTTTCATGGCAATGTGCAATTATCAGTTTTGCGACATGATGTTCTCGAGGAATGACAGTTGGGTGTTTGAAAAAGCTTGAAAGGGATGAGTGGTGCAGTCATCCTCCCACCTTGAGCACAGCATCTCTGTCCAAAAACATGTCAAGAGGGTGCAGTTTGTTGTTACTCGGTAATGGTCTACCTTTGCTTAGTAACTTTATTTCTTCCCGATATGCTTGTCTTTGGAGAGCTTTGATTATTACAAGTTCTGCCTTTTGTCGTTCACTTACAGTAGAGTGTGCCTTTGATTTATCCTTCAGCAGACGGCGTCTGAGACGTGCTACAGCACTGATGGCATGAGACCAGGATGAAAACTTTACCAGTCGATCAGCAAGACTCACATGTTCGGTTGTTTGTGTGTGTAATATTTGCACCTTCCTCACTTCTGGATCTCCGATTGGAAGTTCAATACTCTCCTTTGTGGGGTGGTGTATTTCCCTTTCCCACAGGAATTTAGGACCTGTGAACCAGTCAGATGACAGTAGTTCATCCATTGTTGTTCCCCTGGATGCCTTGTCTGCAGAGTTTTCACAGGTGGGAACATAAAACCACTGTTGTGGGATTGTACTATTGCAAATCTTCTGTACTCTATTCGCGACAAAGGTGTGGAAGCGTCTTGCTTCGTTATTTATGTATCCTAGGATGACCTTTGAATCTGTCCAAAAGAACTCTTCCACATTGTCATACAGTAGTTCTTCTCTGAGCAGGCTACTCACTGTGACTGAGACTGCTGATGCAGTGAGTTCCAACCTTGGGATGGTGGTGACCTTTGTGGGAGAGACACGAGCCTTTCCCATGACAAAAGCACAGTCTTAGATATGAACATTGTCCGTATCCAGTGGTGCTTGCATCTGAGAAATGATGCAGTTCCCTTTTCACCACTTCTCCAAAGCCATCAGGCACATAACATCTAGCTATCTGCAATTTCTCTAGTTTGATGAGATCTTTTCTCCAACACTCACACCGTGGCCTTAGATGTTCAGGCAGTGGGTCATCCCATCCAGTACCTTGACGACACATCTCCTGCAGGATTTTTTTGCCATTGAGAAGGTAGGGGGCGACAAATCCCAAAGGATCGTATATAGTTGCTACAGTTGACAACATCCCACGCCGTGTAGGAGGTTGTTCTCTTGGCACAAAGTTGAATGTGAAGCAGTCTCTTTCTATGCTCCAGTGAATACCCAGTGCTCTCTCTGTTGTTTCAGAGAAAGCAAGGTCCTTTGTTTTGATGTCCTTTGCATGTTCTGATGCTGGTATGCTGTTTAGAAGTGCATCGCTGTTCGATACAAACTTGTGTAGCCGCAGACCACCCTTTGCACAAATTTCACGAGCCTCTTGTGCCAGCCGTATACCATCTTCTACGGTCTTTGCACTTGTTACTCCATCATCCACATAAAAGTCTCTGGCTATGAACTGAGAACCTAGTGGGAACGCAAGACTGTTCTCATTGGCTAGGTGTTTTAGCCCATAATTTGCACACCCTGGGGAGGAGACGGCGCCAAACAGATGTACTGTCATCCTGTACGCTTGTGGCTGTGTGCTTGTATCTCCATTTTTCCACCACAAGAAGCGGAGGTAGTTGCGATCATTCTCTTGGACTTGAAACTGGTGAAACATTTTCTCTATGTCGCACATTAGAGCTATTGGATGCTGCCGGAAGCGTAGAAGAACACCTGTCATATTGTTGATCATGTCTGGCCCAGTCAGGAGTTGCTCATTGAGACTGGTTCCTTTATGCTTGGCTGAACAGTCAAAAACCACACGCAGCTTATCAGGTTTCTTTGGGTGATAAATGCCATGATGTGGTATATACCATGTTTCACCAGGAAATGCATCATCTTGAGCTTCCTCAGCATCACCTCTTTGAATGATGTCATTCATGTACTTGACATAATCTTCCTTGTATGTCTTGTCTCGGGCAAATTTCCTCTTGAGTTGGTTAAGTCGGACCTCTGCGAGCTGTCTGTTATCAGGCATCTGTGGTCTTTCCTTAAAGGGGAGTGGCATTTTGTAATGACCTTGTTCAGTCTTCCTTATGCCATTTTTGAGTTTGTTGAGGAAGATGAGATCCTCTTGTGACACTGTTCGGTCATTTTTGCTGACCTCTTTGAAGTCACTTTCCAATGCACGAATTGCATCCATGGGAGTTACTGGAGGGATCTCTTTTACAGTGACACGGTGACAGAGGCTGCTTGTCATATCAGTCTCAAGGCAAGGTTCTGAGCTGCCAACTATACTCCATCCTAAATCTGTCTGCACAGCATAAGGCTCATCATTTTGGCCTAGTATCACTTGTCTTGGTGCTAAGGCTCGGGGACAGTTATAACCAATCAAGAGAGCTACTTCACAACTGAGGAGTGGTGGGACTTCATCGATAATTGGTGATAAATGACTCCAGCGTTTGGCTGTTTCACGAGTTGGTATGTGATTGCGGTTTGCCGGAATACAGTCCTTCGTGTATGCAGGAGGGAGCTGGATAACTGTTGCAGAGCTGTAGCCCCTGACACGAAGACCACACACCTTTCCACTGCTTACAACTGTATTCTTTCCCATCATGGTAGTTAATTTTAGTTTCACTGGATAAACATCGGTTTGCAGTTCATGGCTCACATCCTGATCAATGAAGGCAGTGTCACTTTGTGTGTCCAGTAGTGCATAGACAAGCTTTTCCTTGCAAGGATTTGCAGTTGATGACACCCACACTGGGACTATCATTGAGGTGTTGACAGATTGTCCTTCTCTGGCGATGTTAAGTGACATGGCGGTTGTTGTCTCTGATGTGTCAATTTGTGCTGCATTTTCAATATTCATATGCCTTTCTCTTTTCAGATCACTACTGTAATTTACATCATGAAGGCAGCTTGGATGCCTTTTTGTACATATGTCACAAGTAAGGCGGTATTTACAGTCCTTCACACCGTGACCTGGTTTCAAACAGCCATAGCACAATTTATTGTCCTTGACAAATGACCTTCGATTTTTCAGAGGCATTTTCATGAGGTTTGGGCACTTGTGGAGTTGATGTGTGTCTTGGCACAACATGCATGGAGATCCCGTGCGTGTTTTATGAGTACATTGTTCATCTCTTTGTACAGTCGTTTTTGTATTGAATACACTGGCCTTGTTTCTTTTATTGTCTTTTGGATTACCTTTGTCGCCTGTTGTCTCCAGAGAACGGAGTGCATGAATAGAGGTGACTGGGTTACAGGCAACTTCCGCTTCTTCTGAAAGAAATGCAGCAAAATCATTGAAGCGGGGAAACTCTTTACCTTCCATCAGGGCCTTTGTAACATGGCGATTCCACCTGGCAGCTAACCAGTCTGGCAGTTTCTGTGTGAGCCTTTGGTTTTCTTCACAGTCGTTTAATATTTCCAGGCCCTTTACATGGGGTATAGCAAGCATGCACGCATTTGTGAAATCTGAAAAGCGTCTTAGCCCTTCAGCGTCTTTAGACTGTATTTTTGGCCAACCTGATAGCCTCTCTCTGAATGCTCTTTGAATAATGAATGTTTGGCCATACCGCTGGTTAAGCTTTTCCCAGGCATCTCGGTAGGCTTCCTCATCATTTCTGAAGAAGGTTCCTTCAAGGCATTTACGAGCTGGACCGCTCACATACATACCTTTTAAGGTAATAGAGTTTGTCTGCAGCTGAGATGCCCTTTTGATCAATCAGTGACATGAAGGAGGATTTCCATTCAATAAAGAGGATTGGCTCTCCATTGAACACCGTCGGCTCTGGTGTAGGAAGTCTGTTCATCATTATGCTGTCTTGAACTGCCTTTGCAAGCTGAGTGACACTAGGGGTTACTGATGATGTAGGTGTGTTAGATGGCAGCTGAGATGCGCTGTTGGGGATGACTTGCTCACTTCTGACTGATTGGATGTCTCCCACCTGTATTATTTGTCTGTTGTAAGCTTCAAGCCTGACTCGGGCTGCTTCCACCTCTTTCTCAGCCTGCAGACGCTCCAACTCAGATCTTTGAATTTCCATTTCTTTCTTGTGTTGTTCTTCCAAAGCCTTAATCCTTTCCTTCTGCTTTCTTTCCTCTTGAGCGATCTTGTACTCGACCTCCTTCACTGCCAGCTCTGCGGCTGCCTCAGCCTGTTTCGATGCAAGGTGAGAAGATGAGGAATGGTGGGTGCTATTTGAATTTGCAGCAGTAGAACCATATATGGAGAGCGCATAGTCACGATCTAGAAGCTCACGTAGATTACTTCTTACAGCTTCTCCATCAAAATCTCCATCAACACCAGATAATCTTTCAAAGATGATTTTCATAATGTCACAAGTTACTGCTTCACAAGCGTCAATTTTTCTCCGTAAATCTGCTGGTGGTGCCACGTGGCTCCTTATTTCAGAGTACAGTTTCATGATGTCATCTTTACCCTTTTCTAATATGTCTGCGAGTGATGACAGAATTATTTCACTTAGGTCTGATTTTAATTTTTTCCTTGCTGCACGTGCTTCCATTTTCCACTGTTCATATAAGTACAAAAGTCTTTTTTCCTTTTTATTTAATTCTTCCTTTTGATAAGCAAACATCCTTTCAGTTGGTGTTTTTATTCTTTATTTTTATTATTCTTTATTCTTGGCACATCAGGCATGTCCTGGCCTCTACTCTCTGAATGAGCCACCAGATTTTCTTGCCATTTAATTGTTGCTTGCATGACTTCCACTGTGTTCTCACTTTCATTTTGAAGAGAAACTTTAAAATTCTCAGTTCCCTTTTGTAGACACGGGGTCTGCCCGTTAATGTCCTGTGAGTTCTCCATGTTTAATTCAGATGTTCGTTCCGTTGTCCTTTCAATTTTCCGACCAACTGCTGCCACCTGCTGTCCGTCTTGGGTACACACCGTTGAACCTCGAGACCACGTTGAGGAATATGGCAGCGAGTGGTCAAGCTCTTACTGTAGCTTCCAGTCGAAATCAGTTAGCCCGGACTGATGGTTTAGGGGTTTTATTGATTTTTTTGCCGTTCTCAAACCAACGTAAGAGCTTGTAGCCACTTTCGACTGAAACTAAACTTTCTCTCCCCGTTTGAGCTCCATCACGTTTCTCCTTGCGTTTGCTCACCCTCCTCGTTTTTTACCTTGTGTCAAGTTACCTTCCGACACTGTCCTTTTCGATACACTTCCGGGTTGAAAGGAAGTACAAAAATAAAAGCACAATAAAACATCTAATGGAAATAAACTTTACCCTTGGGTCATCACACTAACTATGTAAAAAACGTTAGCGGTCTAAATTATCGGAAACAAAATTTATCGCAAGCTAACTGGTCCACTGATGGTTCTTTTAAGTTAGTTGAAAAGCTAATCCGCTAACAAGAAAGTTAGCTTTGCTAATTAGCAGTTAACGGATTTGCAGAACTGTGCCCACCACTGCACACATACACAGACACACATACACACACTCGCACACACTCACACACACGTACACGTGCGCACACTGTTTCTGTCACTTCAGAGAACAAAATCGACAATTTAAGTAAATTAGACAATTAAAATAATTTGTGATGATTTCATTTCCAGCTTGTCAGAATACAAATGAGACAGATGAGTTTTCTTTCTGTTTTTTACTCATCCATGAAGCTGTGACCAGAGAAGCAGTAAACAGAAATCTCTCCAATCACAGCCACTGAAACTTGTACCTCTCTCTTGGTGGCTTCCCTCATGAGTCTCCTTCATGCATGCCGCCTGATTTACAATACTGTCACAGTCTTTGCATTTCTAAATGATAAATGTGAGTTAAGATGAAGAAAATAATCTCGTCCATTCCTCTGTTAATGTTTCTAAAGACCTCTGGCTGTAAAAGTAATGATTACAAATATTACATCAGGTCAGTATTTATGCAGTCTGTTATTTTGGATTAGATTTTTTTTTTTTTTTTTTTTTTTTTTTTGTATGCGGAGTGCATCCAGAAAAAATTCACAGTGTTTAATTTTTCCACATTTTGTTATGTTACAGCCTTATGAATTTTTTTCCCTCAAAATTCTACTCACCACACCCCATAATGAAAACATGAAAAAGGTTTTTTGCAACTTTGTGAAAATGAAAATTCTAAGCCCAAGCCTGCATTGTGGAACTTGAGGAATGGAACATGGAAGCTAAACCACGCTTGAAACAACATAATCAAGCTTGAAACGAGATTTGTATTTGGTTTATTAGAGGACAGTGAAAAGGATTCTGTTGTGACATACTTGGAGCAGTTTTTTCCAGATGATGGAGTCCACTGTGGGACCATTGGGACCTTCAAAGCAGCAGAAATGTTTCTGTACCCTTCCCCAGATTTGTGCCTCCAGATAATCATGTCTCTGAGGTCTACAGACAATTCCTTTGACTTCATGCTTGGTTTGTGCTCTGACTGTCAACTGTGGGACCTTATATGTAGACAGGTATGTGTCTTTCCAATCAACTGAATTTATTCCAGGTGGACTCCAATTAAGCTGCAGAAACATCTCAAGGATAATCAGTGGAATCACGGTGCACCTGAGCTCCACTTTGAGCTTCATGTCAAAGACTGTGAATACTTATGGACACATGATTTTTTTTTTAATAGATTTGCAATTTTAAAAAATCACATTGTCATTATTGGGGGTTGTGTGTAGAATTCTGATGAATTTCATCCATTTTGGAATCAGGCTGTAACATAACAAAATGTGGAAAAAGTGAAGTGCTGTGAATACTTTCTGGATGGACTGTACATCGTCTTGTCAAGATTTGTTTTCACTAAATGGTAAGTGAACTGCATTTATATCACGCTTTTCCACGTGCATCAGATGCTCAAAGCACTTTACAGTAATGCTTCACATTCACTCTGATGTCAGGCTGCTGCCATACAAGGCGCTCACTACACATCAGGAGCAATAGGGGATTAAAGACCTTGCCCAAGTGCCCTTAGTGATTTTCAAGTCAAGCTGGGATTTGAACCGAGGATCCTCTAGTCTCAAGCCCAACGTATAACCTGTAGACCATCACCTCCCTCAAACATTAAAGACCGTTATTATGTCCACAGCGTTTACTGATTTATTTATTTGTCTGTCTGTTAGCAGGATTACGTCATAATTACTGCATGAATTTTGTCGACATTTTCACTGCAGATAGATGTTCAGCCAAGGAAGACTCCATTAAATGTTGAAGGTGATCCGGATTTGGATCCAGATTTCACTTTATATAGGCTTTGAAGGATTACTGTTCGCAGGATTACGTCAAAACTACTGCACAGATTTTGACAGAATTTGCACCACAGATACATATTAGGGTGTGAAATAATTCATTACATTTTGGAGGTGATCCTATTGCTGGACATCAGAAATCTAGTTTTTTTTTGGGGGGGGGGGGGTCAGAGGGACTTACTCTTATTCACATTTAAAGGATTTGAAGGTTTTTTTAATTTATGTCATTTTGTGGAGATTAATTTTTTTTTTTTTAAGATAAGGAAGCATGACTTTTTTTGGAGGGGGGGCAATAAAGCTCAAGAATTTAATAGAAAAGTGGGTTTGACATTTTGAGAAAAAAATTGATGTTTGCAATTTGTGTTTAATTTTCACACATGAAAAAATGCAAGTTGATTTGTGATTAAATCACCAGATTAATTAATAATGAGAGTCATAGTTTTTCTCAGTCTAGTATGTTGATGACTGAACACTGCCGTTAGTTTTTACCAGGTCTAAAATGTCTTAAAGCCGACTCATTAACCAGAAGTGGGATGAAGTCACCAGCAAGTCATGAGTCTGCGAGTCTCAAGTCATAATGACCACCAATTGTTTGCAAGCTGACTTGAGACTTGCACATTGGTGACTTGAGAGTGACTTGCTGGTGACTTCATCCCACCTGTGTCATTAACTCATTAACCCATTGAAGTGGAGAAACAGACGCTGACCCACTTTGAACCTGAAATATTCAAGATTATCTTGTCATAAGTTACTGTTCTGCTTTTCTGCTGAAGGTGCGCCGTTTTCTGGAAAGATGCAGAGCTGCAAAGGCTCCTCCCCTTGCAGCCTTCTGGATTGGCCAGAAGGGTTTGACGGACAGCCGGAGGGTGGCGCTAAAGAGACAGGTGGAAGAACACGTCTCTGTGCATCCTGTAAGAGAGTAAATGTTTTTTGTGATGTTTGTGAAGTAGCAGCCTGAGATCGGACGTGCAGGATGTCCTCTGCTGTCACAGGCGTGTCGTCCCACAGAGACGCGGTGTAACAGTATAACTTCCCCCCTGGATATCCTAGGATATCTTCCCCCCACCCTGGAAAAAGTCCCCCCCCCACCCAGGACAGACAACATTCCAACATTCCACTCTTGGAATTAACTCCAAAATGAGTTTAGACTGAAAGAGCTGGTGCCACTTAACACCTTTATATCACTGTTGATGGCTATTGAAACAAAGTCTCTGACCTGTAGATGTTTTACCTGATTTAAGTGTCTGTTTTCTATGTAAATGTAACTGTGTGTGTAACTCTGCCTCATGGCCAGGACACTCTTGAAAAAGAGATTCTTAATCTCACTGAGTTTTATCCTGGTTAAATAAAGGTTAAAAAAAATCCTGCAGGGCAGCACTGAATAACCCAAACCTTGATAAGACCCAATCAGGATCGAGCAACCTTTAAACTCTGTATTTCATGGATGTTTTATGGTCACAGATGAAGCGGTTTGATTGATGGTGAGTGATATTGGTTTTCTTTCTGTATGTATCTATAACTATCTACGTACAATAGTAATATTTCCTATTCTGAAGTATCTTTAAATCCCTCTTCCAAATATATGGACCTGATTGACAACCTGAAATATGTGATGGAAAATACTTGTTTATTTTTGCATAAAATATCCACAGTATAAGTACAGAACACACAGTAGTGTGTGTGCACACACACACAAACACATACACACAGACACAACAGTATGCAAAGAAACATATGTTTAAGAAAGATAATGAAAATTAATTTAGTGTTTGACCTTGAGCTTTGACCTTGATCCTTTTGTGTACTGAAAGGTACCTTACTAAGGCTGCTATATTTCAAAAATTGCAACCAGGAAAGTTGTGTAGTTGAATTGTGTTTGACCTTCCAGTGACCTTGACCTTTGACCTTGATCTTAATCCTTTTGCGTACAGAATGGTACCTTACTTGGGCTGCTTATATGTGAACTTGCAAGAGTCTGCGATATAAACTGTGTGCTGCATCGCGAGTTAAAGGTGAAAAATGCATCGATTACAAACAAAGAAAAGAAAACATACCTACTGACAAACATATCTTGCAAAACTTCAGTTTGGCCTTAAAAGCCAAGTGGCTTCTGTGTACATACATACATGCATGTTTTGGCAAGATATCAGGGTGGGGTGTAAGATATCCAGGGGGGAAGATAAACTCTTACAACGGGACAGGACAAACACTGCGGGGCACAGCGGACGCGGGTTCGGAGGCTTGAGTTTGGCATCATTAAGTTTAATTTTGACAGTTTAGCTGTGTGTGGCTGAAAACAAGCCGTGTCCACATTTGGCGCTACACTCTGCTGCGTTTCTGCTGGTCATAGATTTTATGTTTATTTTATACTTCATTTTTCTGCCAAAATGAGTCACAGACGAAATCTGCCTGATGTCCAGTCTGCGTCTCTGTCTCCCTCCAGTCATCCTGTGTGTCTCCTGAAGAGTGTGAGCGCCACCATCAGGCCACACAACTCCTGCTGCTGTCTTTACTGCAGAGGGGGGCGGAGCACAGGAGGGCAGAGCAAAGGATGGAGGTGCTGCTGGCTCACGTGCACACACAGCTGGAGCGGCTCAGAGGTCTCACACACACACACACACCGTATGGGCTCTGGATGGAGGGACTGTTTGTGGTAAAATGTCTGTTAGTTCTAAATGGGTCATGTGATATTTTTGAAGTACAGCAAGAACATCTGGGTTATTTCATGTCATTTCATTTATTTGTGGCTGTGAGCAGAGACGACTGTCCAAATACTTATGGACCCCAGTGTAAATGTTTCTCTTCTTGTGATTTGGAGTCTGGTGGTCATGTTTGCTGTGGATGTCCTGTCTGATGGAACTCTCCTTGGACTCTGGCTCCTTTAATGAAATCCCCCTCTTTTGTTTTACTTTGACTTTTGTGATGAACAGATTCGTTCCTGAAATAGTTTTCTTTTCCTCCAGATTTTCATCCTCCTGATTTGTGGTCGTTTAATCGAACAGTTTTGTGTCTGCCTTATGACATCACAAAGATCTGCAGATATATGACCCAATGACCTGTGGACCCAAGAAGCTCATTTGTCCTAAATAATAAGATACATTTCCTGGAGATTAGAGATTTGTCACACCTGACTTTCCCTGTGTGCGCACTCTGTGACCTCATCACACTTCCTCTGCCTCCTGCAGATGCCCCGCCCCTTTCTGCCATCACGCCAACAGATGCTGAGTCCTTTCTGAGCCCCTCGGGTGCCATAGCTGCTCGCGCCCGTGATGCCCATAATGCAGTGCTGCAGGCAAGTCGCCGGCCCTGGTGGACAATGCTGGACGAGACGGAGTCAGGTGATCTGTGTGACTCCGCCCACCTGGAGGAGCTGGAGGTGGCATTTGGAGGACTGTATGTAGGCGGGGCGGCGGGGCGGCCCAAATGGGCAACATGAATCCAGATGAAGTTTCTCTAATATCTTAACTTTATCCTGATTTCAGTTCACATTGTTTCTGTGTAGGCTCTCAGTTGTCCAGGTGGTTTCCATAGTAGAGAAGCTTGAATCTTCGACTGGACTGGGTTGCTTGAGGCCTCAAGCAACCCAGTCCAGTCGAAGATTCAAGCTTCTCTACTTGAGATCTGTTATTTAATGTCATTAATTTATAAAGACAAAAGTGCTCCAAATCCTGACACAATACTAGTCAAAGTACTCTCTTCTATGAAATAATGTTCCAGTCCTCAGACATTGTACTTTAGTAATCAGACGATAATTCACCACTCTGTAGCACATGTTACAGACATTTAAATCACCGTGTCAGAACATTCAAATGACACAAACTCCAGATCCTTCCACCCTAAACAAATTCTGGAGATAAAATGCTAACTGTGAAAAATGTTATGCTTCTACGAAATCCTTTGTTTTCTTCCTATTCTAAGTTCTGACAATAAAAATTCACATGTGATGAAGAAAATATCGTTCCATAGAACATCCAGTTGATATACAATGAAACATGCAAGTTGACAAACTTTCCTATTAACAGCCTTAATGCAACCCCAATTCCAATGAAGTTGGAAGACATGAACATGATACCATGGTCCTTAAAGCTGCAGGAGCTGATTGTGAGCTGATCACAATCAGCTTCCATCCCAGGAGCTAATTATTGATTGTGTTGCTAACTCTCTAACTTATATTTGTAATTTATCATTAATGACTGGGAGATTTCCTTCCAAAATGAAAATAGCTAAAGTAACACCGCTGTTCAAATCCGGTGACAAACATGTTTTTTCCAACTATAGTCCAATCTCATTGTTAGAAAAGGTATTTATTAAGAGGTTAAATGGTTTTATATCTAAACATCACATACAAAATGAGCAGCAATATGGATTTAGAAAAAATCAGACTGCTTCATTAGCGGTGTTTGTTTTTGTGGAACATATTACGAATGCTATTGAAAACAAGCAGTATACTGTCACGGGTTTTTTTGACTTACAGAAATCATTTAATACCATAGATCACACCTTATTACTGGATAAACTATGGACGTATGGTATCAGAAGATTAGCTCATGATTGGATAGCTAGTTATCTGTACAATAGGTATCAGTATGTTCATGTTGGTGGGGTAAATTCTGAAGTTTTGAAGTGTACTTGTGGGGTGCCCCAGGGCTCAATCCTTGGGCCTTTGTTGTTTCTTTTGTATATTAATGACATATGTTTGGTTTCAAAATTTGTGAGTTGCATTTTGTTTGCTGATGATATGACTGTGTTTTGTAGTGAGGATCATTTGGAAGAGGTTCTAGACTTGATGGAGAGGGAACTACAGAAGTTCAAAGAATGGTTTGATTCAAATAAATTATCGCTTCATTTTGGTAAAACAAAGTGTATCATATTTGAAAATAAACCCAGGAATTTATCTAGGAATTTACTAGTGCATGATATTGATATTGAAATTGAACTTGTAACTGAAACTAAATTTCTTGGTGTTTTTATTGATGAGAAATTGAGTTGGAAAACATATAAATTATGTTAAATCAGAAATGTCAAAAGCCATTGCCATTTTGTATAAAGCACAATACTTCCTCCCCCAACGGTCATTAGTTACCCTAAATCATTCATTACTAGTTCCATACATGACCTATTGCATTGAAGTTTGGGGAACCACCTACAAAACGAATACAAATTCAATATTCTTATTACAAAAGAAAGCCTTAAGAATTATTAGTAATAAACCATATTGTGAGCCTACAAATCCATTGTCTGTTTAAACATTTTTAAATTTTGGGACCTAATTGACTATAGCTTAATACAAATTAGGTTTAAAATAAAAAATAACCTTTTACCACAACATGTCCAGGACCTGTTCAAAATGAGAGATAATTTGCGAGGAACATTATTATTTCAAAAACCAAAGATTTGAACTACAGTAAAAAGTCATTGTGTTTGTGTTAAAGGTGTTAGTATTTGGAATTTGTGCCCGGATAACATCAAGTCGCTCTGTAACTTGGTTGGCTTCAAAAGGCTCTTCAAAAATCATTGCATTAGTTGTTATAGCATGATGAATTAGGTTTTCTGATTTTGTTTTGGTTTTTTGGGTTTGTGTGTGTGGTCCACTGCTGTTTGTATGTTTGTGTTTTGAAATCTTAGTTTAGTGATTACTTTAAATTTTGTTTCAGTTATCATGGGTGTGTATATATGTATACATATTTCTATTTTTATTATTATTCTTTTGGTTAAAGGGGTGGGCATTTATAAGCTTTTGCTTCTGCCCACACCCTTTCAGTCACATGGGTGCTTTGTTGGATTGTTTTCGCTGTGAGGTTAATTTGTCATTTTGGTCTGTGTGTGCTGAATAAATTAATTAATTCATTCATAATTTACTTACTTTTTCTGACGCTGTGAGACAAAAACGCAAAGAGCTGATTCCAGCAATGAAAGAGGCAAGAAGGTGACATTGCACATTGAAGATTTGACAAACTTATCACCCATCGACCAACAAAGCCAACAAAGGTTTGACATGCATTTTTTTCTTTTTTTCTTAGTATCCCTACGTGATTTTGGACTCATTGTCCATCATCTCCATGAACAGTGATAACAAATGCATAAAGTGTCAAAATCAGTTAGGTTTACAGTTTATTACTTGTTCTCTTTGTAAAAATGTATTTCATCTTAAATGTGCATATTTTTCTGACAGAATTAAGAAAATACGTAGATTGTACATAGATCTGTGAAAGTTGTTGCTTAATGTTCCCATTCTCTTCACTGAATGATGAAGAGTTTGAAAGACATCTTGATAACTACAAAGGCTTCATAAATGAGACTTTGTTATTCAACCCTTTTGAACTTGATCAAGATGATGTAACTCATTAATTACAAGCTGATCCTGATATGAACTTTTTCTCTAATGTAAATAACCCCAATGCATGTGATTATTATGATGAACTCAAATTTAAACATCTTCTACAATCTTATCCTGATACTTATAAAACATTTTCAGTCTTACATTTAAGTATTCGTAGCCTTCTGTATGGAGGAGTGGCCTGGCCAGTCTCCAGACCTGAACTCAATAGAAAATCTTTGGAGGGAGCTGAAACTCCAAACCTGAACAATCTAGAGAAGATCTGTATGGAGGAGTGGACCAAAATCCCTGCTGCAGTGTGTGCAAACCTGGTGAAAAACTACAGGAAACATTTGACCTCGGTAATTGCAAACAAAGGCTACTGTACCAAATATTAACATTAATTTTCACAGGTGTTCAAATACTTATTTGCAGCAGTAACATACAAATAAATTATTAAAAAAAATCATACATTGTGATTGCCGGATTTTTTGTTTTTTAGCTTATGTCTCTCACAGTGGACATGCATCTAAGATGAACATTTCAGACCCCTCCATGATTTCTAAGTGGGAGAACTTGCAAAATTGCAGGGTGTTCAAATACTTATTTTCCTCACTGTATATTAATGATTTGCATCTGTTTTTACTACTACATTTCCTTTGTTGTTTGCTGATGATACTACTCTTTTTATTTCTAGTGAAGATATTGATAGTTTGGTTAGTACTTTAAATGATGATCTTTGTAATTATTGAACTTGGTTCAAAGCCAATGTTGTGTGTTGGGGGAGTTTGGCTGGACATTTTGGTGTTCTTTTCTTTCTTTGCTCTCCAGGTGGTATGCAAACTGATTTATTGTCTGTGGAGAAGGTGCTGGCAGAAGAGTCCTTCACCCTCATCAACGTGATATGCAGCACCTGTGGATGATGCTCACGTGCAACCTTAAAGACTTTCAGCTGAAGCAGATAATGAGATGGCGTTCTGCATTTAAGCCATGTGTGATTCAAGCAGAATTGCCGGGAACTCGACCTTGTGATGTTCGTTTGTGAGACGCTGAGGACCGCGCCTGGGTTTGACACATCGTGCCTGTGAAGGAGGACGGGTGAGGGACACATGCTGTCAGCACACATCAGAGGTGATTTGATTGTCTGAATAATTGTTAACAGTAATTTGGTATTTTGTTATGCAGTATATGTGAATATTGATGAGAGTTGTGCAGCTCGCTTCTCACGGCCGTGGCGTGCGGACAGATGATCCTCCACCTGTTGTGAGAAGCTGCTCATTTACATAAAGCTTAAATTCAGACCTGAATGTGTTGCTGATAGTGTGTGCCTTTGAAGGATATTAGTTGTAGCTGCTGACTTACCTCACCTTTTCTATCCTTCACAGAGTCGGTTTGTCGTGTCCACCTGGGGGGTGTTTGGCGGTGAACGTGGGTCCAGAGGCGCCGGGCTTCGATCCCTTTGGGCGCTGGAGAGCGCGCCGTCCTTCACTCCGCCAGACAGACGCATTTTATGTTTGTACACCGAGTATTGCACAAAAAGGGGAAAATAAATTGTTTTGTTATTGGAACCGCTTTCTGGTTTATTTTAGCGCTGGGTTCAGTCAGACGCAGGTCCGCTCCTCAACCCGCGTCGACACATAACAGCCAATAGATTATCGTTAAATATAAAAAAAGTCTAATTTTATGTTATTTGCTGGCAATAAAAAATGTAATCTTGGTTTAAATAAAATTTGTATTGATAATGAAATAATATCAAGGGTCTCGTCTACATGTTTTTTGGGTTTGTGGATAGATGAGAAACTGTCTTGGAGAGAACATATTGATCATGTTTGTAAAAAAAAAAGCAAGCCAACAGGAATCATAACCAAAATAAGATATTTAGTACATCACAAATGTCTTTTAACATTATATTATAGTTTAGTTTATCAATAGTTATTGTAATATTGTATGGGGAAGTACCTTTGCAACTTATATGAACAAAATATTTCTTCTACAGAAAAAATTAGCTACTCATTGGAAACCTTGTGCTCCAAGTGCACCTCTTTTTTTAAATTGCAGCTCTTAAATATTTTCCATATCAATATTTTCTTGACCTGTACGTTTGTTTTCAGGTCTCTCTATGATATTAAGTGGCCTTAATTTTGTGCATAACCATCAAATTCATAATTATCCGACCAGGCAGGCTGCACATTTGCATTTATCTTTGCATAGAGCGACTCATTATCAGAATCACATCAGATATCATGGCGTTAAATCTTGGAATGATAATCTACATCTTGTGAATCCATCTATCACCTTATATACGTATACAAGTGGACTAAAAGTGAAGATTCTGCAGGAGTATTTACAGTGATTCTGTTGTATTCTGTTCTGTTTGCTTTGTTTGGGAGTGGATTCTCTATAAGCCTTTTTGGCTTCCATCACTCCCTTGCACATTACTTATATTGTATTTTCTCTCTCTCTCTCTCTCTCTCTCTCTCTCTCTCTTTTGTTGTTTTATGTGTATACTTATGCTAAATAATCAAATCAAATCAAATACTTTTCAGTTGGCCAAGATTTCTAAAAAATCTTTTTTTATATTGGTCTTAAGTAATATTCAAATTTTCTGAGATACTGAATTTGGGTTTTCATTAGTTGTCAGTTATAATCATCAAAATTAAAACAAATAAACACTTGAAATATATCAGTCTGTGTGTAATGAATGAATATAATATACAAGTTTCACTTTTTGAATGGAATTACTGAAATAAATCAACTTTTTCATGATATTCTAATTTTATGACCAGCACCTGTGTATCCATTGATTTTAGACGTCCCTCCAATCTCCTTGGCACAGTGTTATCAAGGGCCAGGATGTAGAGATAGTAACATCTGATAAATACCTGAGCACCTTGATAGACAGTTGACTTAAGTTTGATTTGAACACTGTTTCTGTGTGCAAGAAAGGCCAACGACGACTGTTTGCTCTCATGAAACTGGCCAAATATGGAGCAGACAAAACTGACTTTACACACACACACACATATATATATATATATATATATATATATATATATATATATATATATATATATATATATATATATATGTGTGTGTGTGTGTAAACATGATTGGGATTGAAAAAGAGATAGGAGCATCTTATTTACAATATGTGGAGTTTAGATGTGATAAGGTGACATTAGTGCAGGGATTTGTAAATGTACTTTTAAAAATTGTTAAGGTGGCCAGTAAGATTGTGGGGGGTGAAGGTCAGTAGTTACTGAAATTTTGAACAAACAGGTGCAGCCTTGTATGTCAGTCGTGACCCGACCCATCCTTTGTTTGCTGAATATCAGTTATTACCATCTGCGTTGCGTTTTAAATCCCCAAGTGAGTCGAAACAAAGATACAGGAATTCTTTTATCCCCGTCTCTGTTCAAGTCTTAAACTCTAATAACAGGAGGCCGTAGCTCTGGTCCATTGTGGGTATATGACTATTATGTATTTTTTATTTATTTATTTATGACTGGGAGGGGTGGACTACACACATTTCTCTGACGGGGACATGAGGTCTTCAGTCCAGTGTCACATGTTTCTGTTTGTGTTGGAACGATGATGAAAAAAATCCACATCAGATTATTTTGTTCTCAGCTGCTGCACGTGACCCGGATCACTGAACCCACCCAGACTTAATCTTCCTGCTCAGAAAAGAGATTTAATGCCAGAATAAAACAGAAATCAGAGTTTTCCCATCAGGTTATGACAGTGATTTTTCCCAGCATGTAGTGCATTCTTAAAGCTGAGATGTTTTTCTAAAGGATTAAAGTTGGTATAGGCGACGCTGTGGATGTGACTCGTCTCCATGTACGGTAAAAAAAATTAAAACTTTATTTTCTCTTAACTAAATGTTAAGATGCAAAATGTTTCATTTTTTGTCACATTAAACGCGTTAATCTTCATTATTTCACTTTTGTCCAATTCAACATGTTAATCTTCATTACTCCAATTTTGTCAAATTAAATATGTTGATTTTCATTATTTAATTTTTTGCCAAATTAAACATGTTAATCTTCATTAGTTCAAATACTTTTGTCAAATTAAAGGTTAATATTCATTATTTCACTTTTGTCAAATTAAACGTATTCATTTTCATTATTTCACTTTTGTCCAATTCAACATGTTAATCTTTATTATCAGAATCAGAAGACGTTTATTGCCATTGCCAATGAACAGGATTCACAGACTAGGAATTTGCTTCGGTACAATGGTGCAACATTAAGAAGAGATAAAATGCTAAGATAAAATATAACATATGTGTCAAAATACGATAAAATATAAGATTAAAAAAAGAAATATGAAATATGAAAGGCTGTGTGCAACAGAAAAACAGAAAAAACAGTGCAGTGGGAGGAGTGCAATTAAAAACCAAAGTACATTTGTCTAAAGTGACCCGTGATAAAATGATAAAGTGACAGAGTTAAGCTTAAGGTGACTGAGTTATGAGGAGTTCATGAGTCTAACGGCAGAGGGGAAGAAACCGTTCTTATGGCGGGAGGTTCTGGTCTGGATGGACCGTAGCCTCCTGCCCGAGGGGAGTGGTTTGAACAGACCGTGTGCAGGGTGAGAAGGGTCAGCTGTGATCCGACCTGCTCGGCCCAGAGTCCTGGAGATGTGCAGGTCATGGAGAGATGGAAGGCTACAGCCGATCACCTTCTCAGCAGAGGCCACAATGTGCTGCAGTCTGTGTCTGTCCCTGGCTGTGGCCCCGGAGTACCACACCGTGATGGAGGAGCAGAGGATGGACTCGATGATGGCCGTGTAGAACTGCACCATCAGCTGGACAGGCAGCTTGGCCTTCTTCAGCTGCTGCAGGAAGTACATCCTCTGCTGGGCCTTCTTGATGAGGGAGCTGATGGTTGACTCCCACTTGAGGTCCTGGGTGATGATGGTGCCGAGGAAGCGGTGACAGACCACAGTGGTGATGGGACTGTTGGGGAGGGCGAGGGAGGGCGAGGGGGCTGTGGCTTTCCTGAAGTCCACGATCATCTCCACTGTTTTCTGGGTGTTGAGCTCCAAGTTGTTGCTGCTGCACCAGGTCACCAGCCGGTCCACCTCCCTCCTGTAGGCAGACTCATCCCCATCCGAAATGAGTCCGATGAGGGTGGTGTCGTCCGCAAACTTGATGAGCTTTACAGAGTCGTGGCTGGAGGTGCAGCAGTTAGTGTAGAGGGAGAAGAGCAGAGGGGAAAGGACACAGCCCTGTGGAGATCCTGTGCTGAGAGCCCGAGTGTTCGAGACATTCTTTCCCAGCCTCACATGC
This sequence comes from Thalassophryne amazonica, assembly GCF_902500255.1. Classification (NCBI taxonomy): domain Eukaryota; kingdom Metazoa; phylum Chordata; class Actinopteri; order Batrachoidiformes; family Batrachoididae; genus Thalassophryne; species Thalassophryne amazonica. The sequence continues at coordinate 172,750,524 of NC_047103.1, forward strand.
TGACTCCGGTCTGTCAGGAAGTCTGTGATTCACCTGCAGGTGGAGTTGGGCACGTGGAGCAGAGAAAGCTTGTCCTGGAGCAAAGCTGGAAGGATGGTGTTGAATGCAGAGCTGAAGTCCACAAACAGGATCCTAGCGTAGGTTCCTGGGGAGTCCAAGTGCTGCAGGATGGAGTGCAGGGCCAGGTTTATGGCGTCGTCTACAGACCTGTTGGCTCTGTAGGCAAACTGCAGGGGGTCCAGGAGGGGGTCGGTGATGGACTTCAGGTGTGATAAAACCAGGCGTTCAAAGGTCTTCATGACTACAGACGTGAGAGCCACAGGCCTGTAGTCATTAAGTCCAGTGACACGTGGTTTCTTGGGGACTGGAACTATGATTGAGGATTTGAAACAGACTGGAACATGGCATGACTCCAGGGAGGTGTTGAAGATCCCCATGAAGACTGGGGCCAACTCATCAGCACAGTGTCTAAGGGTAGCAGGAGAGACACAGTCTGGGCCCGGGGCCTTACGTGGATTCAGCCTTTTGAAATGTCTCCTCACATCCTCCTCTTGGACCGAGAGGGCAGCAGTGAGAGGGGGGAGGTCCAGAGTGTTTGAATATCAAGTTGTATGTAAATTGTGAAAATGTAAACTTTTCCCAAATTAAACATATTAATCTTTATTATTTCAAACACTACTGCCAAATTAAACATGTTACTCTTCATTAGTTCAAATACTATTGTCAAATTAAAGGTTAATATTCATTATTTCACTTTTGTCAAATTAAACATATTAATTTTCATTATTTCACTTTTGTCCAATTCAACATGTTAATCTTTATTATTTAACTTTTCCCAAATTAAACATATTAATCTTTATTATTTCAAACACTACTGCCAAATTAAACATGTTACTCTTCATTAGTTCAAATACTTTTGTCAAATTAAAGGTTAATATTCGTCGGGTCGCGGGGGCAGCAGCTCAAGCAAACCCACCCAGACCTCACGATCCACACACACCTCCCCCAGCTCCTCTGGGGGAACCCCAAGGCGTTCCCAAGCCAGCTGAGAGACGTAGTCCCTCCAGCGTGTCCTGGGTCTTCCCTGGGGCCTCCTCCCGATGGGACGTGCCCGGAACACCTCTCTAGCGAGGCGTCCAGGGGGCATCTGGAAAAAATGCCCGAGCCACCTCAACTGGCTCCTTTCGACGTGGAGGAGCAGCGGCGCGACACCAAGCTCCTCCTAAGTGACCGAGCTCCTCACCCTATCTCTAAGGGAGCGCCCAGCCACCCTGCGGAGGAAACTCATCTCGGCCGCTTGTACTTGCGATCTCGTTCTTTCAGTCATGAGCCAAATCTCATGACTAGGTGAGGATCGGAACATAGATCGATCGGTAAATCGAGAGCTTTGCCCCCTACTCAGCTCTCTCTTCACCACGACGGTCCGATACAGCGACCACATCACTGCAGATGCTGCACCAGGGACGTGCTGGGAACATTTTTCAGCCCGGGAGTTCCATATCCAACCGGCCCACAAACCACCAGCGCACAGAGATAAGAGTTCTGCTGTGGCGTTTAAATCCAGCATTTATGTGCTGACTGACTGTGAAAATTGGGTGGCTTATAATCGAAAGTAAAAGCTAGTTAGTTAAAACAAGAACGGTATTGTTAACTCACTAGTACACCACCTAAGCAGTGAAGTCCCATACTGTAAGTAGCTGGAAGAGGTGGTACAGTGGTCCCTCGCTATAACGCGGTTCACCTTTCACAGCCTCGCAGTTTCGCAGATTTTTTTAGTGCAATTTTGCATGCTTTTTCTTTTACAAACAGCACATTGTGTTCTGCGTCCTTATCAGGCGGGCCAGTCGCGGCACCGGTCGGCATCACTACATTTGCTCTCACTGCCTCCGATGTGCTTGCTGAGTCTGTGGGCTCAGTAAGCGCAGCAGCGGGCCACTCACACCGCCCTCCTATCTGCTGTGCGGAGCTGCGCCAAATCTGGCAACAGGTCCAGAGACTACACTCGCTGTTTTGATGCAGATGTTGACCGCAGCCGTAGAGCTCCATAGCCACCGTGAGAGCACTTGGATTCTTTGCGGGTCCCGCATCCGTACCTCCAGAGGCAGTGAGCGAAGGGAGAGGTCTGTGTTTGTCTGTTTATAATCTTCTCGCCCAGAAGAAAAAAGAGTGTTTACACAGGAGAGAAAAGTGAGAAAATGTTAATGCCTGTTTGAGAAAAGTGTATAAAGTGTGTAGTGAGGGGTTTTACAGCCTTAAAACATCTATAATAATTGCAAAAACTAACGCTGACTACTTCGCGGATTTCGCTTATTGCGGGTTATTTTTAGAACGTAACTCCCGCAATAAACGAGGGACCACCAAATGTTGATACGGCTGACATCCTGGCCCTATTTACCATTTTCCTCTTCGCTCTGTCTTCTTGAAAAAATATCTGTGAGCTTTGCACACTTGGCAGCATCTTCCTCCAAAGCTTTTCTTTTTCTTAATCTAGCTTTTTCAGCTCCACCTGGCTTTTTTCTGTCCATCTTTTCACTCACGGGTAACGCAAGTCCCATCTGGGCGCACAGGGCTTGATTGGACTGAACTAACTGTAATGAATGCATAGGGGTGTTAAACGTGTAATGGGATGTCCTTACCTTAGACTTTGGAAAAGATAACGTTGCAAAAGAAGCAGTCTTAAGTTATTTTCTTGTGGCTTTTCGTGATTGTAAAACATTTATAACACTTAATGTCTTTTCTTTAAGATACAGCAGCCCAAGTGTCTTGCTGTGTAGCCTAACAGTTAGTGGTGGTCATATAACACCCCCTCACAATGGCCCCAGGTTGGACCAGCCCACCGGGAAAACTCCCGACTCTCCCGATTACCCAGCACACGGTAGTGCTGAACTGATCCGTCTGTCGATCTCATGCTCCATCCGTCCCTCACTTGTGAACAAGACCCAGAGATACTTAAACTCCTCCACTTGAGGCAAGGACACTCCACCAACCTGAAGAGGGCAAAGCACCTTTTTCCGGTCGAGAACCATGGCCTCGGATTTGGAGGTGCTGATTTTCATCCCGGACGCTTCAAACTCGGCTACAAACCGCCCCAGTGCACGCTGAAGGTCCTGATTTGACAAAGCCAAAAGAACCACATCGTCCCCAAACAGCAGAGATGAGATTCTGTGGTTCCCAAACCAGAACCCCTCTACACCCTGGCTGCGCCTAGAAACAAAGGGCAGCCCTGGCGGAGCCCAACGTGCACTGGAAATAGGTTTGGCTTACTACCGGCAATGCGAACCAAGCTCCTGCTGCGGTCATACAGGGACCGGATAGCCTTTAGCAAAAGACCCTGGACCCCCTACTCCCGGAGCACCCCCCACAGGGTGCCCCGAGGGACACAGTCGAACACCTTCTCCAGATCCACAAAGAACGTGGACTGGTTGGGCGAACTCCCATGAACCCTCGAGCACCCAATGGAGTGTGTAGAGCTGGTCCAGTGTGTGGCGACCAGAAAGAAAACCACACTGCTCCTCCTGAATCCGAGGTTAGACTATCGGTCAAATTCTCCTCTCCAGTACTCTGGAATAGACCTTACCGGGGAGGCTGAGGAGTGTGATCCTCCTGTAGTTGGAACACACCCTCCGGTCCCTCTTCTTAAACAGAGGGACCACCACCCCGGTCTGCTAATCCAGAGGCACTGTCCCCAACCGCCATGCGATGGGGCAGAGGTGTGTCAACCAAGACAGTCCCACAACATCCAGAGACTTAAGGTACTCAGGATGGATTTCATCCACCCCAGGAGCCTTGCCACCGAGGAGCTTTCTAACCACCTCGGTGACTTCGGCCTGGGTGATGGATAAGTCCGCTTCTGAGTCCCCAGTCTCTGCTTCCTCTTTGGAAGATGTGACAGTGGGATTGAGGAGATCCTTGAAGTATTCCTTCCACCGCCTGACAACATCCCCAGTCAGAGTTGCTTCCACCTCCTGAGGCATCGGACGGTTTACCAGAATAACTTTGAGGCTGACCGTTAGTCCTCCTCCATGGCCTCCCCGAACTCCTCCCAGACCCAGGTTCTTGCCTCTGTGACCGCACGGGCTGCAGCATGCTTGGCCTGCCAGTACCTGTCAGCTACCTCCGGGGTCCCACTTACCAACAAAGACAAGTAGGACTCCTTCTTCAGCTTGATGGCATCCCTTACTTCCGGCATCCACCACCGGGTTAGGGGATTGCTGCCGCGACAGGCACCAGAGACCTTGTGACCACAGCTACAAGCGGCCGCATCCACAGTGGAGATGGAGAACATGGTCCACTCAAACTCCATGTCTCCAACCTCCCCCGGGATCTGGGAGAAGCTCTCCCGGAGGTGGGAGTTGAAGACCTCGCCAACAGAGGGTTCCGCCAGTCGTTCCCAGCAGACCCTCATGATACGGTTGGGCCTGCCAGGTCTGACCGGCTTCCTCCCCTCCCAGTGGATCCAACTCACCACCAGGTGGTGATCGGTCAACAGCTCAGCCCCTCTCTTCACCCGAGTGTCCAAGACACGTGGCTGAAGGTCAGATGATACGACTACAAAGTCGATCATCAACCTCCGGCTCAGGGTGTCCTGGTGCCATGTGCACTTATGGACACCTTTGTGCTTGAACATGGTGTTTGTGATGGACAAACTGTGGCTAGCACAGAAGTCCAACAACTGAACACCACTCAGGTTCAGATCAAGGAGGCCGTGCTTCCCGATAATCCACCTCCAGGTCTCACTGTCGCCGCCCATGTGGGCTTTGAAATCCCCCAGGAGAACAATGGAGTCCCCAGTCAGAGCGCTATCTAGTACCCCTCCCAGGGACTCCAAGAATGTCGGGTACTCTGCACTGCCGCTCGGCCCGTAGGCCGAGAGAACAGTGAGAGACCTGTCCCCGACCCTAAGGCGTAGGGACACGACCCTCTCGTTCACCGGAGTGAACTCCAACACATGGCGACTGAGCTGGGGAGCAATAAGCGGTGCTACCCGAGCTCTCCGCCTCTCCCCGTGGGCAATGCCAAAAAAAGTGGAGCGTCCAGCCCCTCTCCAGGAGTTGGGTACCAGAGCCCAAGCTGTGCGTGGAGGTGAGCCCGACTATCTCTAGTCAGTATCTCTCAACCTCCCGCACAAGCTCAGGCTCCTTCTCTCCCAGCGAGGTCACATTCCACATCCCAACAGCCAGGGGCTGTGAGCGCGGACAGGGCCGTGCTCAACTGCCACCCAATCCTCTCTGCACCCGACCCCCATGGCTACCTCTGCAGGTGGTGAACCCACAGAAGGGCAGGCCCACGTCGCTCTTTTGGGCTGAGCCCGGCCGGGCCCCGTGGGCTAAGGCCCGACCACCAGGCGCTCGCGCGTGAGTCCCAACCCCAGGCCTGGCTCCAGGGTGGGGCCCCGGCTCCGCCATACTGCGCGACGTCTCGGTCCTTGATTTTGTACTGGTCATGAGAGCTTCTGAACTGCCCTTAGTCTGACCCGTCACCTAGGACCTGTTTGCCTTTGGAGACCCTACCAGGGGCACAAAGCCCCCGACAACATAGCTCCTAGGATCATCCGGGTACGCAAACTCCCCCACCACGATAAGGTGGCAGTTCAAGGGGCAGTCTTTGTTATTTAACTTTTCCCAAATTAAACATGTTAATCTTTATTATTTAAAATGCTATGTCAAATTAAGGGTTAATCTTTATTCTTTCACTTTTGTCAAATTAAATGTGTGCCAAATTAAACATGTTAATCTTAATTTTTTTTAATCACTTTGATTCAAGATTTGATTGACTTTGATTCATTATTCAATATAAAGATATTTTGAATCAAACTAAACATGTTAGTCTGTTATTTTTGTTCATTTTCAGACTATTTAAGAATATATTTTATAAGTTGAAACATTTTCTGACATATACACAATTCTTCAGCTGTAATCCCAGAAAACTATACAATCATGTAAAAACAAATTTCATTGTGCAGTGTAAATTACAAAAATAAATAAATAATAAATATTTCTGCCATTTGTCATCCACAAAATGTTTGATGGAAGAAAATTTTAGAGCTGTGATTTTCTGTAACAGTTTTGTCAGTGGTTAGGGTGCGAAGCCAGCAGTTGGTCTGTGTGTGACTGTGAGTCAGGTGACACGTTTGACCCTGTCCCTCCCCCAAGAGGGATCAGTGTATGTCATGATTCAAGCTAGGCTAGGCTAGCAGTTGGCTCAGTTTTAATATGTTGGCCTGTGTTCTGTAAACATCAATGAAACAGAATGTTGAATGACATTCCTTTAAGAGAGCCTTTGCTCATTGGCACTTTCGCATGTCTGCAGCTGGGATTGACCTTGCGACCTTACACTGGCAGCATGACGCTTTAAACCCGCTGAATTACTTTTTCTTACATAAGTACATTACATCACAAGTCGTTGCAGCTGTGTGTCAGCCTGAATATTCCCAGTGATGGGACTAAAACCTTTTACATGACAGTCCACACTTGATCAAGAAAGATTTGTAACTGAAAATAGACACCAAAGATCAACAAGGATGATTTTTGGCTCAAACACAGAGGGGCCCAAACACATAGGGGCCCAAACACAGAGGGGCCCAAACACAGGAAGGCCCAAACACAGAGGTGCCCAAACACAGGAAGGCCCAAACACAGAGGGGCCCAAACACAGGAAGGCCCAAACACAGAGGGGCCCAAACACAGACAGGCCCAAACACAGGAAGGCCTAAACACAGAGGTGCCCAAACACAGGAAGGCCCAAACACAGAGGTGCCCAAACACAGGAAGGCCCAAACACAGAGGGGCCCAAACACAGACAGGCCCAAACACAGAGGGCCCAAACAGAGGTGCCCAAACACAGAGGGCCAAACACAGTGGGGCCCAAATACAGAGGCGTCCAAACACAGTGGGGCCCAAACACAGAGGGGCCCAAACACGGGGGAGCCAAACACAACGGGGCCCAAATACAGAGGGGTCCAAACACAGTGGGGCCCAAACACAGGGGGGCCCAAACACAGCAGGCACAATCTCAAAGGATGTTCTTTCTGCTGCAGCTGAGGAACTCTGACCTGCCAAATACGGTGCTGCTCCACAGTCCACACTGAGTCCATCCTCTGGTTTATGCGTATCTGCATGATCGTCTTGTATATTTTGTGTTTCTCATATTTATTCGCAGTTTGTGTATTTTGTAAAAGTTCCCCTTCAACATATAAATACAGTGGGGCCAAAAAGTATTTAGTCAGCCCCTGATTGTGCAAGTTCTCCTACTTAGAAAGATGAGAGAGGTCTGTAATTTTCATCATAGGTACACTTCAACTATGAGAGACAAAATGAGAAAACAAAATCCAGAAAATCACATTGTAGGATTTTTAAAGAATTTATTCGTAAATTATGGTGGAAAATAAGTATTTGGTCACCCACAAACAAGATTTCTGGCTCTCACAGACCTGTAACTTCTTTTAGAAGCTCTTCTGTCCTCCACCTGTTACCTGTATTAATGGCACCTGTTGGAACTTGTTATCTATATGAAAGACACCTGTCCACAGCCTCAAACAGTCAGACTCCAAACTCAACCATTGCCAAGACCAAAGAACTGTCAAAGGACACCAGGAAGAAAATTGTAGATGTGCACCAGGCTGGGAAGAGTGAATCTACAACAGTCAAGTAGGTTGGTGTGAATAAATCAACTGTGGTAGCAATTGTAAGAAAATGAAAGACATACAAGACCATTGATAATCTCCCTCGATCTGGGGCTCCACACAAGATCTCATCCCGTGGGGTCAAAATGATCATGAGTCTGTACTATGTGTCTCTCTGTGTGTGTGTGTGTGTGTGTGTGTGTGTGTGTGTGTGTGTGTGTGTGTGTGTGTGTGTGTGTGTGTGTGTGTGTGTGTGTGTGTGTGTGTGTGTGTGTGTGTGTGAGATCAGGACGGTCTCATTAAGGTGAACATGGAGAAGTTGACATTCTTCGCTCTGTCAGCTCCAGAAAAACTCGACCGCATCGCCGCATACCTGTCAGAGCGCCTGACCAGAGATCTGAACCGCCACCGCTACGGGTCAGCACACAGACACGCACAACGACTACACAACACACACACACAACACAGGACTACTACAAACCTGAAGTATTTGGACGTTGTATTTTCTCTCTGAAGTTTCTGTTTGAGTGTCTGAGATGAAAACAGGAATCAGAGATGTTCAGTTTGTATTTTTAAATATTTAAAGTACTCGTATATCGTCTGTGGAGCCGGAACCTGGTACTGACGGGCGTCTGTGATGCCGTGTTGGTCCAACACATTTGTGTGTGTGTGTGTGTGTGTGTGTGTGTGTTCAGGTACATGTGTATCGCCATGGAGGCCCTGGAGCAGCTGTTGTTGGCGTGTCACTGTCAGAGCATCAACCTGCTGGTGGAGAGTTTCCTCAGCACACTGCGCCTCCTGCTGGAGGCCGACAAACTGCACCTCCACATCCTCGCCACCAACGCTGTACGTACTACACGATGTACAGCGCGCAGTACTACACCATATATGGCACACGGTACTAAACATTATTTGTAAGCAGTACAATGTGTAGTACAGTGTGCAGTATTGTGTGTAGTATGTAGCAGTGCTTAGTACAGTGCTTAGTACAGTGCTTAGTACAGTGTGTAGTATGTAGCTGTGCTTAGCACAGTGCATAGTACAGTGCAGCAGTGCTTAGCACAGTGCTTAGTACAGTGCATAGCGCAGTGTGTAGTACAGTGCGTAGTATGTAGTAGAGTATTCAGCCCCTTGGTATTTCAAACATTTTAATTTGTTTATGGCATTTCAAATACAAAAAGTAAATCAGGCTTCTCAATATAAAAAATTCTAAAATTATCTTCCTTAGACTCAAACTGAAAGTAAACTTCTACAACTTGACATAAATTAATTAAAAATATAAAAGCCAAGATGATGGGTTGCATAAGTAATCAGCCCCTTTGGTATAATACCTGTAAATAATCAGTTTAATTGCCAGTTTTCTTCAGGCAAGTCAGGGGATGGATACATGAACATTTCCAAGTCACTGAATATGTCTTGAACTTTATTTACATCAGTAGAAATACAAACAGTATGACACTCTGTGGTAAATCTGTGTGGAGTAGACAGATTATATCCAGGCCTGCACCACCTGCGCTAGGGGCAAGGCCGACCACCGCAGGGCACCGGGACTGCTCCAGCCGCTGCCTGTGCCTCATTGCCCCTGGTCCCACATCGGCCTGGATTTTGTCACGGGCCTCCCGCTGTCCCAGGGCAACACCACCATCCTCACGATAGTGGACCGGTTCTCCAAGGCGGCCCACTTCGTGGTCCTCCCGAAGCTCCCGACGGCCCAGGAGACAGCAGACCTCCTGGTTCACCACGTCGTCCGGCTGCATGGGATTCTAACAGACATCGTCTCCGATCGCGGCCCCCAGTTCTCCTCACAGGTCTGAAGGAGCTTCTGCCGGGAACTGGGGGCCACGGTGAGTCTCTCGTCCGGGTACCACCCTCAGACCAACGGGCAGGCAGAACGGGCCAATCAGGAATTGGAACAGGCCCTGCGCTGCGTGACGGCAGCGCACCCGGCGGCCTGGAGTACCCATTTGGCCTGGATCGAGTACGCCCATAACAGCCAGGTGTCTTCTGCCACTGGCCTCTCCCCTTTTGAGGTGTGTCTGGGGTACCAGCCCCCGTTGTTTCCGGTGGTGGAGGGAGAGGTCGGTGTGCCCTCGGTCCAGGCCCACCTGCGGAAGTGCCGTTCTGCCTTGATGAAGGCCCGGACGAGGGCAAAAGCCCATGCAGACCGCCGGCGGTCCCCAGCCCCTGCCTACCAGCCAGGGCAGGAGGTGTGGTTATCAACAAAGGACATTCCCCTCCAAGTGGACTCCCCTAAACTGCAGGACCGTTACATCGGTCCCTTCAAGATACTCAAGGTCATCAGTCCAGCCGCAGTGAGGCTTCAGCTTCCGGCCTCACTGCGGATCCATCCGGTTTTCCATGTGTCCCGTGTAAAACCGCATCACACCTCACCCCTCTGTGCTCCTGGACCGGCACCGCCTCCTGCCCGGATCGTCGATGGAGAGCCGGCTTGGACTGTGCGCCGGCTCTTGGATGTCCGTCGGATGGGCCGGGGCTTCCAGTATTTGGTGGACTGGGAGGGGTACGGACCGGAAGAACGCTCCTGGGTGAAGAGGAGCTTCATCCTGGACCCGGCCCTCCTGGCCGATTTCTACCGCCGCCACCCGGACAAGCCGTTGAGGGGGGGGGGGTCCTGTTGTGTGGGCCGCTGAAGAGGAGGTACTGCTGGCCCACCACCACCAGAGGGCACCCTGCCTGGAGTGCGGGCTCCAGGCACAAGAGGGCGCTGCCGCCTCACAGGAGCCGCCGGGGTGACAGCTGTCACTCATCACCTATGACAGCTGTCACCAATCATCTGATCTTCATCTGTATATCAGCAGGACGACATCTCCACCTCTTTGCCGAGATATCGCTATTCTTAGGAGGTAACGAGCTCAGCCGATTGACTTATCTTTCTGACAGCAGAACATTGTTGCTTTGTGTTTTTGACAGCAGAGTGTGTGCTTGCAGCTGGAGACCGAGTTGGACTTTTCTCCTACCTGTTGATAAGTAACCATACTCCTGCATTTACCAGCTTTTTTTGATGAGAGGTGGAGGTGGATTTTCCCACCATACGTGTTGCTGGGTGTAAACCCACCTACATCTAACTGTTTTTGTTCCTCGCCAGCAGTACCAGATCCGACAAGCGGAGGCAGTGACCACCTGGGAGTTCGGGACTTGGCAGCTCCAGTATTCCCGGGGTTCGGTGGCGGAGGAAATCGTGTGGTTCCGGTTCTGCTTTGGACAGACGTCTCTTATCTTCGAGCCTGCCCACATGACACGTTCTGTACATTGACTTCATTGCATACTATTGTGACCTGCCGTGTTTGTTGTGCTCATTCACAACAGTAAAGTGTTGTTATTTGACTTCCTCCATTGTCCGTTCATTTGCGCCCCCTGTTGTGGGTCCGTGTTCCTACACTTTCACAACAGAAGATCATATGAGTTAAACTAGTCAAGACAGAACAAGTTCAACTGGGTGAAGATGATATGTTAAACTAGTCAAGATATAATGAGTTCAACTGGGTGAAGATCATGCGAGTTAAACTAGTCCAGATATAACGAGTTCAACTGGGTGAAGATCATATGAGTTAAACTAGTCAAGATATAATGAGTTCAACTGGATGAAGATCATGCGAGTTAAACTAGTCCAGATATAACGGATTCAACTGGGTGAAGATCATATGAGTTAAAATAGTCAATATATAATGAGTTCAACTGGGTGAAGATCATATGAATTAAACTAGTCAAGATAGAACAAGTTCAACTGGGTGAAGATCATATAAGTTAAAGCAGTAAATATATAATGAGTTCAACTGGGTGAAGATCATATGAGTTAAACTAGTCCAGATATAACGGGTTCAACTGGGTGAAGATCATATAAGTTAAAGTAGTAAACATATAATGAGTTCAACTGGGTGAAGATCATATGAGTTAAACTAGTCAAGATATAATGACTTCAACTGGGTGAAGATCATAAAAGTTAAACTAGTACAGATATAATGGGTTCAACTCGGTGAAGATCATACGAGTTAAACTCGTTAAGATATAATGGGATCAATTGGGTGAAGATCATGCGAGTTAAACTAGTCCAGATATAACGGGTTCAACTGGGTGAAGATCATATGAGTTAAACTAGTCAAGACAGAACGAGTTCAACTGGGTGAAGATGATATGTTAAACTAGTCAAGATATAATGAGTTCAACTGGGTGAAGATCATGCGAGTAAAACTAGTCCAGATAGAACGAGTTCAACTGGGTGAAGATCATATGTTAAACTAGTCAATATATAATGAGTTCAACTGGGTGAAGATCATACAAGTTAAACTAGTACAGTTATAACGGGTTCAACTGGGTGAGATTATGTGAGTTTAACTAGTCAATATATAATGAGTTCAACTGGGTGAAGATCATGCAAGTTAAACTAGTCCAGATATAACAGGTTCAACTGGGTGAAGATCATATGAGTTAAACTAGTCAATATATAATGGGTTCAACTGGGTGAAGATCATGTGAGTTAAACTAGTCAAGATAGAACGAGTTCAACTGGGTGAAGATCATATGTTAAACTAGTCAAGATATAATGAGTTCAACTGGGTGAAGATCATGTGAGTTAAACTAGACAAGATATAATGGGTTCAACTGGGTAAAGATTATGTGAGTTTAATTAGTCAATATATAATGGGTTGAACTTGGTGAAGATCATTTGAGTTAAACGAGTAAAGATATAATGAGTTCAACTGGGTGAAGATAATGTGAGTTAAACTAATCCAGATAGAACAGGTTCAAATGGGTGAAGATCATATAAGTTAAACTAGTCCAGATATGAGTTCAACTTGGTGAAGATTATACGAGTTAAACCCGTCCAGATATAACGAGTTCAACTGGCTGAAGATCATATTCCAGATATAACGAGTTCAACTCGGTGAAGATCATATGAGTTAAACTTGTCCAGATAATGTGTTCAACTGAGTGAATATTGTTGTGAAAGTGTAGGAACACGGACCCACAACAGGGGGCGCAAATGAATGGACAATGGAGAAGGTAAATAACAAGTTTTACTGTTGTGAAACGAGCACAACCAATACAACAATCAACAATTTGGGATTAAGCCGAATTCTGCTGGTGTCGTGTGGGCAGGCTCGAAGGTAGGAGACGTCCGTCCAAGTCGAACCGGAACCACCCAGATCTCCTCTGCCACCGAACCCTGGAAATACTGGAACCGCCAAGTCCCGAAGTCCCAGGTGGCCACTGCCTCCGCTCGTCGGATCCGGTACTGCTGGCAAGAGAGAGCAACAAACACACAGGTGTGGATGCGGCTGCACCCAGTAACACGGAGAGGGAAGAAGCCGCCTCCACCTCTCGTCACGTTAAAACAGGAAGGTGAGTACTTATCCAAGCAATTGGCTTTCGGTAGTCAGCTGTCCTGAAAGGTGTAACACGTATTATCAAATATACAGAATATGCTGCAGAGTAGTTTACCTCTATCTCAAGGCGATATCTCGGCACTGAGGTGGAGACGCCGTCCTCCTGATATACCTCGGTGCTGAGTAGAACAGCTGTGTCTGGTGATGGGTGACAGCTGTCACCCAGGCTACTCCCATGATGCGGCAGCGCCCTCTAGTGCCTGGAGCCCGCACTCCAGGCAGGGCGCCCTCTGTTGGTGGTGGGCCAGCAGTACCTCCTCTTCAGCGGCCCACACAACAGAATATCATAAGAGTTAAACAAGTCAAGATATGAGTTCAACTGGGTGAAGACTATACGAGTTAAAGTAGTCCAGATATAATGAATTCAACTGTGTGAAGATCATATGAGTTAAACAGAGTAAAGGAAAGGGGCGACAAAGTACATTGTACTGTATTGTGGTAACAGCAGTACTACTAACCTGAATGGAGTACATGATGATGTGAAAACATCTAACAGCAAAGGTTTGTCCCTCCCAAAGACCGTGAGTATCCAGGTGCCTGCAAACCCAAATCAACCCATGTTAGTATTGATTATGCTAACTGCAGAAGTACCAACTACTACTATTATACTATAGCTACTGTTATCACTGCTAGCATATTTATTAATATAGCTACCATTAGAAATACTACTGCAAGTACTACTGCTAGAACCACTATTACAGATTATTACAGATTGACTTTTTTGGTCATTATTTTGTTCATCCAACTTTTTCTTTTTTCAACATATGAATCACTGCATTTTCTCTGTACAACAAATTTTCTATTAAAATTGTCATGCAGTATTACTGTCACAAGCAGTATCATATGCTACTAGTACTATTACATGTACTGCTGTGGGACGTGTCTCACGTGAGCACTGGTCTGATGGCGTTGTTGATGTGTCCGTAAGCAGCTCGACCCAAAAGCTCTCGGAAACACACCTCAGTCTGTTCTGCAGGAGACCCACTGAGACACACACGCACAGACACACACACACACAGGGACACGCACACACACAGACACGCACAGAGACACACACACGCACACATAGAGACACGCACAGAGACACACACACGCACAGACACACACACACACAGGGACACACACACACAGGGACACGCACACACACACATAGACACGCACAGAGACACACACACGCACACATAGAGACACGCACAGAGACACACACACACGCACACATAGAGACACGCACAGAGACACACACACGCACACATAGAGACACGCACAGAGACACACACACACGCACACATAGACACGCACAGAGACACACACACACGCACACATAGACACGCACAGAGACACACACACGCACACATAGAGACGCACAGAGACACACACACACGCACACATAGAGACACGCACAGAGACACACACACGCACAGACACACACACACACAGGGACACGCACACACACACACACATAGACACGCACAGAGACACACACACGCACACATAGAGACACGCACAGAGACACACACACACGCACAGAGACACACAGACACGCACAGAGACACACACAGACACGCACAGAGACACACACGCACACATAGAGACACACACAGACACGCACAGAGACACACGCACACATAGAGACACGCACAGAGTCACACGCACACATAGAGACACGCACAGAGTCACACACACGCACACATAGACACACACAGACACGCACAGAGACACACACGCACACACACACACATAGAGACACACACAGACACGCACAGAGACACACAAACGCACACATAGAGACACACAGACACGCACAGAGTCACACAAACACACACATAGAGACACACACAGACACGCACAGAGACACACAAACGCACACAGAGACACACACAGACACGCACAGAGACACACACACACACAGATACACACAGACACACAGTCATGTGGCTGCACACACGAGGGCGATGAAAGAATAAAGCGTGTGTGCGGTATGAGGACCTGCTGTACTGGCTGTGCTGCTCCAGGTTGACCAGCAGGGCGGGGACAATCTGCTCCATGTGACGGGGCTCCCAAATATCCACTTGGAGCTCATCATCCACCGTCTTCCTGACCACGCTCTGCAAACCACGAATCCCCGAGACACGGATCCTAATCACGCAAAATGGGACAGGAAATACATGAACAGAGAGAGTTTCAAATCAAGTTTCCAGGTGGGGGCTGTTGGATGTGTTGGTTTCAGATTCATACACTTTATTGCAGGTGTTTTTTCCCTTTAAGTCAATCTTCATGTGATGCAGAAGCTCAAAGTGCTTTACCAAGGTGCTCCACATTCACACACTTGCTGCCATGCAAGGTACAAAACTGCACACCAGATCAACTTGATCAAGGGCAGTTTAGTGAGCTTCCTCTCTAACTGAGGAAATGAACGCATGGGCTTCTGGTTCCAAAGATGGTTCCTGAACCGCCAGGCTGCCACTCCTGCAGAACGGTGTTTCAGTTGTGTAACGTGTGAGTGACATTTGGTGGAAGTCTTTGTTTTAGAGGAGCTGAGACACACTCCAAGACTCTGAGCGGGAGAGACACAATCACAAAGACAGACTTCAAAGATACAGAGGGACATTTTCAAGACATTTTAGTTTTTACACACACACACACGTGACTGTAAAAACTGGAGATGTGCCATGGGTAAGGAGCAAATCAAATGGAAAAGTAAATAATTAATTAATAATTCTTTGTGAGAATTCCAGAACTTTATAAATTGTGTATTTTCAGTTGTTGTTGTGTTGGTGTGTTTGTTGTGTTGTACTAATATACATCATATTTTCAGTATGATTATGTGATTTCAAAATGGTTTTCTGCACTACTGTCAGTTAGTGTATTTTATGAAAGGTTGCATTTTGCACTTCATGGCCACCGTACTTTAACTCCTCACTTGAGGACCAAATGTTTAAAAAGTTTCTTAAGAACTTTGACATCTGAACAAACCTGATCTGGATTCAAAGAGTTATTCCCGTGTGGTAAACTCAGTACGGAAACAACTGAGGACAATTTCCTCAGCATCGAGGAAACGATGTTGACAATGAGACGAGAAGAGAGGAGACAAGACGAGATGCCACAAGAGGAGATGAGATACGAAAAGACGAGACAAGAGGAAAAGATGAGATGAGACAAGAGGAGATGCCACAAGAGGAGATGAGATGAGATGAGAAAAGATGAGACGAGAGGAGAAAAGATGAGACGAGAAGACGAGATGAGACAAGAGGAGACAAGACGAGATGCCACAAGAGGAGATAAGATGAGAAAAGATGAGACGAGAGGAGAAGACGAGATGACACAAGACGAGATGCCACAAGAGGAGATGAGATGAGAAAAGATGAGATGAGAAGACGAGATGAGACAACAGGAGAGGAAAGGAGCTGAGAGGAGACGAGACAACAGGAGACAAGACGAGATGCCACAAGATGAGATGAGACAAGAGGAGAAGATGAGATGAGACAAGACAAGATGCCACAAGAGGAGATGAGATGAGAAAAGATGAGATGAGAAGACGAGATGAGACAAGAGGAGGCAACAGGAGAGGAAAGGAGCTGAGAGGAGACGAGACAACAGGAGATAAGACGAGATGGCACGAGAGGACACTGACTTGTTCTGGATGTTGGCGTCTTGGTGCTCGGAGTGACACATCTCACTGAAGCGAGACACAAAGAAGTCGTAGCTGCGATGATACGAGGGCGTGTCCTCCTCGATGTTTGCAAACTTCACAAACTGCATAAACAGGAGGGAGTGCAGGAGTACTACACACTGTACTACACACTGGACTACACTGTACTACACACTGTACTACACATTGGACTACACTGTACTACACTGTACTACACACTGTACTACACAATGCTAAAAACACTGTACTACACACTGGACTACACTGTACTACACACTGCACTACACACTCTACTACACAACGCTAAACACTGTGCTAAACACTGTACTACACACTGCACTACACTGTACTACACACTGTACTACACACTGTGCTACACACTGGACTACACACTGTACTACACACTGCACTACACTGTACTACACACTGTACTACACACTGTACTACACAGTGTACTACACACTGCACTACACACTGTACTACACACTGGACTACACGCTGTACTACACACTGCACTACACTGCACTACACACTGCGCTACACACTGGACTACACGCTGTACTACACACTGCACTACACTGTACTACACACTGTACTACACACTGTGCTACACACTGGACTACACACTGTACTACACACTGCACTACACTGTACTACATACTGTACTACACACTGTGCTACACACTGGACTACACACTGTACTACACAGTGTACTACACACTGCACTACACACTGTACTACACACTGGACTACACGCTGTACTACACACTGCACTACACTGCACTACACACTGTGCTACACACTGGACTACACGCTGTACTACACACTGCACTACACTGTACTACACACTGTACTACACACTGTACTACACACTGTGCTACACACTGTACTACACGCTGTACTACACACTGGACTACACACTGGACTACACTGGACTACACACTGTACTACACTGTACTACACACTGGACTACACTGGACTACACACTGTACTACACTGTACTACACACTGGACTACACTGGACTACACACTGTACTACACTGTACTACACACTGGACTACACTGTACTACACACTGTACTACACACTGGACTACACTGTACTACACAATGCACTACACACTGGACTACACTGGACTACACACTGGACTACACACTGTACTACACACTGGACTACACTGTACTACACTGTACTACACACTGTACTACACATTGTAGTAAACACTGTACTACACACTGTACTACACACTGTGCTAAACACTGTACTACATGCTGTACTACACACTGGACTATACACTCTACTACACACTCTACTACACAATGCTAAAAACACTGTACTACACACTGGACTACACTGTACTACACACTGCACTACACACTCTACTACACTGTACTAAACACTGTGCTAAACACTGTACTACACGCTGTACTACACACTGTACTACACACTGGACTACGCTGTACTACACACTGTGCTACACACTGGACTACACACTGTACTACACACTGCACTACACTGTACTACACACTGTACTACACACTGTGCTACACACTGGACTACACACTGTACTACACACTGGACTACACGCTGTACTACACAATGCTAAAAACACTGTACTACACACTGGACTACACTGTACTACACACTGCACTACACACTCTACTACACAACGCTAAACACTGTGCTAAACACTGTACTACACACTGCACTACACTGTACTACACACTGTACTACACACTGTGCTACACACTGGACTACACACTGTACTACACACTGCACTACACTGTACTACACACTGTACTACACACTGTGCTACACACTGGACTACACACTGTACTACACAGTGTACTACACACTGTACTACACACTGGACTACACACTGCACTACACTGCACTACACACTGTGCTACACACTGGACTACACGCTGTACTACACACTGCACTACACTGTACTACACACTGTACTACACACTGTGCTACACACTGGACTACACACTGTACTACACACTGCACTACACTGTACTACACACTGCACTACACTGTACTACACACTGCACTACACACTGTGCTACACACTGGACTACACACTGTACTACACACTGCACTACACTGTACTACACACTGTACTACACACTGTGCTACACACTGGACTACACACTGTACTACACAGTGTACTACACACTGCACTACACACTGTACTACACACTGGACTACACGCTGTACTACACACTGCACTACACTGCACTACACACTGTGCTACACACTGGACTACACGCTGTACTACACACTGCACTACACTGTACTACACACTGTACTACACACTGTGCTACACACTGTACTACATGCTGTACTACACACTGGACTACACACTGGACTACACTGGACTACACACTACTACACTGTACTACACACTGGACTACACTGGACTACACACTGTACTACACTGTACTACACACTGGACTACACTGTACTACACACTGTACTACACACTGGACTACACTGTACTACACAATGCACTACACACTGGACTACACTGGACTACACACTGGACTACACTGGACTACACACTGGACTACACACTGTACTACACACTGGACTACACTGGACTACACACTGTACTACACACTGCACTACACACTGGACTACACTGGACTACACACTGGACTACACTGTATTACACACTACTACACACTGGACTACACTGTACTACACACTGTACTACACACTGGACTACACACTGTACTACACTGGACAACACACTGTACTACACACTGGACTACACGCTGTACTACACACTGCACTACACTGCACTACACACTGTGCTACACACTGGACTACACGCTGTACTACACACTGCACTACACTGTACTACACACTGTACTACACACTGTGCTACACACTGGACTACACACTGTACTACACACTGCACTACACTGTACTACACACTGCACTACACACTGTGCTACACACTGGACTACACACTGTACTACACACTGCACTACACTGTACTACACACTGTGCTACACACTGGACTACACACTGTACTACACAGTGTACTACACACTGCACTACACACTGTACTACACACTGGACTACACGCTGTACTACACACTGCACTACACTGCACTACACACTGTGCTACACACTGCACTACACGCTGTACTACACACTGCACTACACTGTACTACACACTGTACTACACACTGTGCTACACACTGTACTACACGCTGTACTACACACTGGACTACACACTGGACTACACTGGACTACACACTGTACTACACTGTACTACACACTGGACTACACTGGACTACACACTGTACTACACTGTACTACACACTGGACTACACTGTACTACACACTGTACTACACACTGGACTACACTGTACTACACAATGCACTACACACTGGACTACACTGGACTACACACTGGACTACACACTGCACTACACACTGGACTACACTGGACTACACACTGTACTACACACTGCACTACACACTGGACTACACTGGACTACACACTGTACTACACTGTATTACACACTGGACTACACTGTACTACACACTACTACACACTGGACTACACTGTACTACACACTGTACTACACACTGGACTACACACTGTACTACACTGGACTACACACTGTACTACACACTGGACTACACTGATCTGTATGTATTACTGGATCGCTCATCAGCCCCACTGATCTGTATATATTACTGGATCGCTCATCAGCCCCACTGATCTGTATATATTACTGGATCGCTCATCGGCCCCACTGATCTGTATATATTACTGGATCGCTCATCTGCCCCACTGATCTGTATGTGTTACTGGATCGCTCATCGGCCCCACTGATCTGTATGTATTACTGGATCGCTCATCGGCCCCACTGATCTGTATATATTACTGGATCTCTCATCGGCCCCACTGATCTGTATGTGTTACTGGATCGCTCATCGGCCCCACTGATCTGTATGTATTACTGGATCGCTCATCGGCCCCACTGATCTGTATATATTACTGGATCTCTCATCGGCCCCACTGATCTGTATGTATTACTGGATCTCTCATCGGCCCACTGATCTGTATGTGTTACTGGATCGCTCATCGGCCCACTGATCTGTATGTGTTACTGGATCGCTCATCGGCCCCACTGATCTGTATGTATTACTGGATCGCTCATCGGCCCCACTGATCTGTATGTATTACTGGATCGCTCATCGGCCCCACTGATCTGTATGTGTTACTGGATCGCTCATCGGCCCTACTGATCTGTATGTATTACTGGATCGCTCATCGGCCCCACTGATCTGTATATATTACTGGATCGCTCATCGGCCCCACTGATCTGTATGTATTACTGGATCGCTCATCGGCCCCACTGATCTGTATATATTACTGGATCGCTCATCGGCCCCACTGATCTGTATGTATTACTGGATCGCTCATCGGCCCCACTGATCTGTATATGTTACTGGATCGCTCATCGGCCCACTGATCTGTATATATTACTGGATCTCTCATCGGCCCCACTGATCTGTATGTATTACTGGATCGCTCATCGCCCCACTGATCTGTATGTGTTACTGGATCGCTCATCGGCCCACTGATCTGTATGTGTTACTGGATCGCTCATCGGCCCCACTGATCTGTATGTATTACTGGATCGCTCATCGGCCCCACTGATCTGTATGTATTACTGGATCGCTCATCGGCCCCACTGATCTGTATGTATTACTGGATCGCTCATCGGCCCCACTGATCTGTATGTATTACTGGATCGCTCATCGGCCCCACTGATCTGTATGTGTTACTGGATCGCTCATCGGCCCACTGATCTGTATGTATTACTGGATTCGTCATCGGCCCCACTGATCTGTATGTATTACTGGATCGCTCATCGGCCCCACTGATCTGTATATATTACTGGATCGCTCATCGGCCCCACTGATCTGTATGTATTACTGGATCGCTCATCGGCCCCACTGATCTGTATATATTACTGGATCGCTCATCGGCCCCACTGATCTGTATCTATTACTGGATCGCTCATCGGCCCCACTGATCTGTATATGTTACTGGATCGCTCATCGGCCCCACTGATCTGTATGTATTACTGGATCGCTCATCGGCCCCACTGATCTGTATATATTACTGGATCGCTCATCGGCCCCACTGATCTGTATGTATTACTGGATCGCTCATCGGCCCCACTGATCTGTATGTATTACTGGATCGCTCATCGGCCCACTGATCTGTATGTGTTACTGGATCGCTCATCGGCCCCACTGATCTGTATATATTACTGGATCGCTCATCGGCCCCACTGATCTGTATGTATTACTGGATCGCTCATCGGCCCCACTGATCTGTATATATTACTGGATCGCTCATCGGCCCACTGATCTGTATGTATTACTGGATCGCTCATCGGCCCCACTGATCTGTATATATTACTGGATCGCTCATCGGCCCACTGATCTGTATGTGTTACTGGATCGCTCATCGGCCCCACTGATCTGTATATATTACTGGATCGCTCATCGGCCCCACTGATCTGTATGTATTACTGGATCGCTCATCGGCCCCACTGATCTGTATATATTACTGGATCTCTCATCGGCCCACTGATCTGTATATATTACTGGATCGCTCATCGGCCCACTGATCTGTATGTATTACTGGATCGCTCATCGGCCCCACTGATCTGTATGTATTACTGGATCGCTCATCGGCCCCACTGATCTGTATGTATTACTGGATCGCTCATCGGCCCACACAGTCCGTACAGTCCGCTGAAGCAAACTGGCGGCCATCTTACCACTCCCAACTTATGCAGACTGCACATAGACAGCTTATTAGAACGTCAACAGTTTCAAGTAACTGAGCTGATTATCTCATTTAATTATTTTTGTTCTTTGGATAATGTAAGATTGATCTCTCTTAATCTATGCCTGTCATGATTAGCTATTTGATTTATTTTTTTTTCTTTCTTTTATTACTTTGACACTTTCTTATCTCACTGGGACAAATACTCAATATTAAAAATTATCATTCTTTAAACAAAGTTTATACAACCCCTGGCAACTGTTCAAATTATTGGTCATTACTTCCCATTTCAGTCAGACTCACAGGTGAAATGTTCGTCCACAGCCTTTGATCTGGCGATTTGTGTTGTGTGGGCCGCCAGAAGAGGATGTACTGCTGGCCCACCACCAGAGGGCGCCCTGCCTGAAGTGCGGGCTTCAGGCACGAGAGGGCGCTGCCGCCACGGACACAGCCGGGAGTGACAGCTGTCACTCATTATTTCCTGACAGCTGTCACTCATTCTTCATCATCTCACTCCATAAAACCCAGACGTCATCTCCACCTCATCGCCGAGATATCGTACTTCTATGGAGGTAACTTTCTCTGCCTGTATTGATTGATTGTGTTGCAGCTGTGTTACCAGAGGACCGGCGTGGGTCGCGACTGTTTCGTCCTACGTCCCGTCAGATAAGTGGTTACACAGACGCTGCACGAGTGTGTATTAGAGGTGGAGGTGGCATTCCCACCGCTGTTGTTACTGGGTGTACACACACCCACACTTGACTGTTTTTGCTCTTCGCCAGCAGTACCAGATCCGACAGTCGGGGACGGTGATCACCTGGGAATTCGGGACTTGGCGGCTCCAGTATTCACCAGGTTCGGTGGCGGCGGAAATCGTGTGGTTCCGGCTCTTCTCAGGACAGACGTCTTCTATCCTCGAGCCTGCCCACACGTCACCTTTGTGGATTGACTGTTATCAAATTCTGAGATTGTCTGTATATTCGTTGTGCACCTTCACAACATTAAATTGTTACTTTTTGGCTCATCTATTGACCGTTCATTTGCGCCCCCTGTTGTGGGTCTGTGTCACTACACTTTCACAACAGATTTGTGCAGTTTATAGCTGCACATGAAGGTATTTTTAAACAAAATTATAAAGAATAAAGTTGCGTGCACCTCATTAAAGAATAATAGAGAAGAGCGTTCAGGAGCGGGACATGGGAGTGGTAATATGGCGGCCGGTTAGCTTAAAAAATATTGGCCAGTGAGCGATCCAGTGTTATATAGAGATCAATGATCCAAGGTCTATGTCCCTGGCAGTGGACTTATGCTGAACACAGACAGACAGACGGATGGATGGAAAGTCTCCACAATGCCTGATGACCATGTTTTGGCCATCGAGTAAAAACAGTAAAGTATGACAGACTAATTATTAGTTATCCTTCATGTTGACTACAGTAAATCATTGATATATTTGATTTGAGCCCCACCAACTCTTTCTTCCTGCCAAGTGTTCTCCACAAAACGCTCTTAGATTTACAGATGTGAAGTATTTTGTTGCTTTCTTCACCTACACGTGTCGTGTCTGCTTCCACAGTGTGGGCTTTGATGGTAAATGGACTGCATTTATATAGCGCTTTGCTCAAAGCACTTTACAATTATGCCTCACATTCACCCCGATGTCAGGGTGCTCCCATACAAGGCGCCCACTACACACCGGGAGCAATAGGGGATTAAAGGCCTTGCCCAAGGGCCCTTAGTGATTTTCCAGTCAGACGGGGATTTGAACCCATGATCTTCTGGACTCAAGCCCAACACTTTAACCACTAGACCATCACCTCCCCCATTATATGTTTCTGTGTTGGAGCTGAAAGAGGACAGAAGGTCTCGACAGGACAACCTGTTCATGAGGAAGGTCAGTGTCGTTTCAGCTGATCAGACGTGAGGTCATCACAGGTCAACACATGGAGCGTAAATTCATCAGTTTGACCAGCAATATGTCAGGCTGGTTGTTACACTTCCTCACCACTTGGTGGTGCTGTAGTATTTCAAATGAACCTTTTGGTTGAGTTGAATATGAAAGAATATAAAATAAAGTCAAAGTAAGTCCCTTCGGCTGCTCCCTGGATTTCACTCGGGGTCGCCACAACAGGTCCAAGGTGACTCTGAATGTTGATTTTGGCACACGTTTTACGCCGGCTGCCCTTCCTGACTCAACTCTACATTACATGGAGAAATATGGCAGGAGTGGGATTTGAACCAGGGACCTTCTGCAATGAAACCAAGCGAAAAACTGAGACAGTCATTCTGGACTTTGTCTGGAACACAAGTTAAAAAAAAAGACTTTCCACAGGAGGAGGATTTTCACTGCGAGTAAACAAACAACAAAAATAAACAAACTGACCTCACTGCAGCTAATTTCATGATAAAATGACTTTAACACATTTGAAGTGTCTGATGAGCTCCCCCCCCCCCCAACACTGTGTGTGTGTGTGTGTGTGTGTGTGTGTGTGCGCGCGTGCGGTCATTAGTGTGACAAAGTAATTTAAGAATAATTAATTAAAATGTGATCTCAGGACTGACTGTCAGGTGTGATTTGTAATTTTTTAAATTTATACAAACTCAACAGACACATTTTGTGTGCAGCACGCCCAACGGCTCTACAGACACGCCTACCTCAGCTGTAAGGATGAGAGCAGTGGGCGGGATCACTATCAGGCTCTCTTCACCCTGTTGGCTGTCATCACTGTGGAACTGGCCAACGAGGAGGACCTGGTGGACCTGATTCAATTGGTCCTCGCTCTCCAGGTGATCAGAGCCTTTGTGGAAACTTCTTGACATCACCTTTATTCTTTTTCTGACTTTAAGTGGTTGTCCTCTTTCTGTGATTGGCTGGCCAGGAGCTGGTTTTGTCCAATCAGGACTCACTGTCAGTGTTTAACCGCTGTGGCGTTCACGCTGTCTGCGCTGCATTCCTCAGCCTGCTGTCACAGCTCGGCCCACCGGCGGCACCCAGGTGAACACAGGTGTGAGTGTGTGTGTGTGTGTGTGTGCGCGCGCGCGCAGGTGTGAATGTGTGTGTGTACATGGGTGTGAATGTGTGTGTGTGTGTGTCTGTGTGCGCGCGTGCAGATGTGAATGTGTGTGTGTGTGTGTGCGTGCGCAGGTGTGAATGTGTGTGTGTACATGGGTGTGAATGTGTGTGTGTGTGTGCGCGCGCAGGTGTGAATGCGTGTGTGTACATGGGTGTGAATGTGTGTGTGTGTGCGCGCGCAGGTGTGAATGTGTGTGTGTGTGTACATGGGTGTGAATGCGTGTGTGTACATGGGTGTGAATGTGTGTGTGTGTGTGTGCGCGCGCAGGTGTGAATGTGTGTGTGTGTGTACATGGGTGTGAATGCGTGTGTGTACATGGGTGTGAATGTGTGTGTGTGTGTGTGCGCGGGTGTGAATGTGTGTGTGTGTGTGCGCGGGTGTGAATGTGTGTGTGTGTGTACATGGGTGTGAATGCGTGTGTGTACATGGGTGTGAATGTGTGTGTGTGTGTGTGTGTGCGCGCGCAGGTGTGAATGTGTGTGTGTGTGTACATGGGTGTGAATGCGTGTGTGTACATGGGTGTGAATGTGTGTGTGTGTGTGTGTGCGCGGGTGTGAATGTGTGTGTGTGTGTGCGCGGGTGTGAATGTGTGTGTGTGTCTGCGCGGGTGTGAATGTGTGTGTGTGTCTGCGTGCGTGTGTGTGTGTGTGTGCGCAGGTGTGAATGTGTGTGTGTGTACATGGGTGTGAATGTGTGTGTGTGTCTGTGCGCAGGTGTGAATGTGTGTGTGTGTGTGCGCGCAGGTGTGAATGTGTGTGTGTGTGCGTGCGCAGGTGTGAATGCGTGTGTGTACATGGGTGTGAATGTGTGTGTGTGTGTGTGTGCGCGCAGGTGTGAATGTGTGTGTGTGTGTGCGCGCAGGTGTGAATGTGTGTGTGTGTGTACATGGGTGTGAATGTGTGTGTGTCTGTGCGTGCTTGCGTGTGTGTATGTGTGTGTGTGCGCAGGTGTGAATGTGTGTGTGTGTACATGGGTGTGAATGTGTGTGTGTGTCTGCGTGCGTGTGTGTGCGCAGGTGTGAATGTGTGTGTGTGTGCGCGCGTGCGTAGGTGTGAATGTGTGTGTGTGTGTGTGTGTGTGCGCGCGTGCGTGTAGGTGTGAATGTGTGTGTGTGTGTGCGCGTGCGTGTAGGTGTGAATGTGTGGGAATGCAGGTGGCTGTGAATGTGTGTGTGCGCGCGCAGGTCAATCAATTCAATCAATCAATTTTATTTATATAGCACCAAATCACAACAAACAGTTGCCCCAAGGCGCTTTATATTGTAAGGCAAGGCCATACAATAATTACGTAAAAACCCCAACGGTCAAAACGACCCCCTGTGAGCAAGCACTTGGCGACAGTGGGAAGGAAAAACTCCCTTTTAACAGGAAGAAACCTCCAGCAGAACCAGGCTCAGGGAGGGGCAGTCTTCTGCTGGGACTGGTTGGGGCTGAGGGAGAGAACCAAGAAAAAGACATGCTGTGGAGGGGAGCAGAGATCAATCACTAATGATTAAATGCAGAGTGGTGCATACAGAGCAAAAAGAGAAAGAAACACTCAGTGCATCATGGGAACCCCCCAGCAGTCTACGTCTATAGCAGCATAACTAAGGGATGGTTCAGGGTCACCTGATCCAGCCCTAACTATAAGCTTTAGCAAAAAGGAAAGTTTTAAGCCTAATCTTAAAAGTAGAGAGGGTGTCTGTCTCCCTGATCTGAATTGGGAGCTGGTTCCACAGGAGAGGAGCCTGAAAGCTGAAGGCTCTGCCTCCCATTCTACTCTTACAAACCCTAGGAACTACAAGTAAGCCTGCAGTCTGAGAGCGAAGCGCTCTATTGGGGTGATATGGTACTATGAGGTCCCTAAGATAAGATGGGACCTGATTATTCAAAACCTTATAAGTAAGAAGAAGAATTTTAAATTCTATTCTAGAATTAACAGGAAGCCAATGAAGAGAGGCCAATATGGGTGAGATATGCTCTCTCCTTCTAGTCCCTGTCAGTACTCTAGCTGCAGCATTTTGAATTAACTGAAGGCTTTTCAGGGAACTTTTAGGACAACCTGATAATAATGAATTACAATAGTCCAGCCTAGAGGAAATAAATGCATGAATTAGTTTTTCAGCATCACTCTGAGACAAGACCTTTCTAATTTTAGAGATATTGCATAAATGCAAAAAAGCAGTCCTACATATTTGTTTAATATGCGCTTTGAATGACATATCCTGATCTAAAATGACTCCAAGATTTCTCACAGTATTACTAGAGGTCAGGGTAATGCCATCCAGAGTAAGGATCTGGTTAGACACCATGTTTCTAAGATTTGTGGGGCCAAGTACAATAACTTCAGTTTTATCTGAGTTTAAAAGCAGGAAATTAGAGGTCATCCATGTCTTTATGTCTGTAAGACAATCCTGCAGTTTAGCTAATTGGTGTGTGTCCTCTGGCTTCATGGATAGATAAAGCTGGGTATCATCTGCGTAACAATGAAAATTTAAGCAATACTGTCTAATAATACTGCCTAAGGGAAGCATGTATAAAGTGAATAAAATTGGCCCTAGCACAGAACCTTGTGGAACTCCCTAATTAACCTTAGTCTGTGAAGACGATTCCCCATTTATATGAACAAATTGTAATCTATTAGATAAATATGATTCAAACCACTGCAGTGCAGTGCCTTTAATACCTACGGCATGCTCTAATCTCTGTAATAAAATTTTATGGTCAACAGTATCAAAAGCAGCACTGAGGTCTAACAGAACAAGCACAGAGATGAGTCCACTGTCTGAGGCCATAAGAAGATCATTTGTAACCTTCACTAATGCTGTTTCTGTACTATGATGAATTCTAAAACCTGACTGAAACTCTTCAAATAGACCATTCCTCTGCAGATGATCAGTTAGCTGTTTTACAACTACCCTTTCAAGAATTTTTGAGAGAAAAGGAAGGTTGGAGATTGGCCTATAATTAGCTAAGATAGCTGGGTCAAGTGATGGCTTTTTAAGTAATGGTTTAATTACTGCCACCTTAAAAGCCTGTGGTACATAGCCAACTAATAAAGATAGATTGATCATATTTAAGATCGAAGCATTAAATAATGGTAGGGCTTCCTTGAGCAGCCTGGTAGGAATGGGGTCTAATAGACACGTTGATGGTTTGGATGAAATAACTAATGAAAATAACTCAGACAGAACAATCTGAGAGAAAGAGTCTAACCAAATACCGGCATCACTGAAAGCAGCCAAAGATAACGATACGTCTTTGGGATGGTTATGAGTAATTTTTTCTCTAATAGTTAAAATTTTATTAGCAAAGAAAGTCATGAAGTCATTACTAGTTAAAGTTAAAGGAATACTCGGCTCAATAGAGCTCTGACTCTTTGTCAGCCTGGCTACAGTGCTGAAAAGAAACCTGGGGTTGTTCTTATTTTCTTCAATTAGTGATGAGTAGTAAGATGTCCTAGCTTTACGGAGGGCTTTTTTATAGAGCAACAGACTCTTTTTCCAGGCTAAGTGAAGATCTTCTAAATTAGTGAGACGCCATTTCCTCTCCAACGTACGGGTTATCTGCTTTAAGCTGCGAGTTTGTGAGTTATACCACGGAGTCAGGCACTTCTGATTTAAAGCTCTCTTTTTCAGAGGAGCTACAGCATCCAAAGTTGTCTTCAATGAGGATGTAAAACTATTGACGAGATACTCTATCTCACCTACAGAGTTTAGGTAGCTACTCTGCACTGTGTTGGTATATGGCATTAGAGAACATATTCAGGGAATACTGTTAAGTCTTCAATTTCCATACCATAAGTCAGAACAAGATCTAAGATATGATTAAAGTGGTGGGTGGACTCATTTACATTTTGAGCAAAGCCAATATAGTCTAATAATAGATTAAATGCAGTGTTGAGGCTGTCATTCTCAGCATCTGTGTGGATGTTAAAATCGCCCACTATAATTATCTTATCTGAGCTAAGCACTAAGTCAGACAAAACATCTGAAAATTCACAGAGAAACTCACAGTAACGACCAGGTGGACGATAGATAATAACAAATAAAACTGTTTTTTGGGACTTCCAATTTGGATGGACAAGACTAAGAGTCAAGCTTTCAAATGAATTAAAGCTCTGTCTGGGTTTTTGATTAATTAATAAGCTGGAATGGAAGATTGCTGCTAATCCTCCGCCTCAGCCCGTGCTACGAGCATTCTGACAGTTAGTGTGACTCGGGGGTGTTGACTCATTTAAACTAACATATTCATCCTGCTGTAACCAGGTTTCTGTTAGGCAGAATAAATCAATATGTTGATCAATTATTATATCATTTACCAACAGGGACTTAGAAGAGAGAGACCTAATGTTTAATAGACCACATTTAACTGTTTTAGTCTGTGGTGCAGTTGAAGGTGCTATATTATTTTTTCTTTTTGAATTTTTATGCTTAAATAGATTTTTGCTGGTTGTTGGTGGTCTGGGAGCAGGCACCGTCTCTACGGGGATGGGGTAATGAGGGGATGGCAGGGGGAGAGAAGCTGCAGAGAGGTGTATAAGACCACAACTCTGCTTCCTGGTCCCAACCCTGGATAGTCACAGTTTGGAGGATTTAAGAAAATTGGCCAGATTTCTAGAAATGAGAGCTGCTCCATCCAAAGTGGGATGGATGCCGTCTCTCCTAACAAGACCAGGTTTTCCCCAGAAGCTTTGCCAATTATCTATGAAGCCCACCTCATTTTTTGGACACCACTCAGACAGCCAGCAATTCAAGGAGAACATGCGGCTAAATATGTCACTCCCGGTCCGATTGGGGAGGGGCCCAGAGAAAACTACAGAGTCCGATATTGTTTTTGCAAAGTTACACACCGATTCAATGTTAATTTTAGTGACCTCCGATTGGCGTAACCGGGTGTCATTACTGCCGACGTGAATTACAATCTTACCAAATTTACGCTTAGCCTTAGCCAGCAATTTCAAATTTCCTTCATTGTGTGTGAATGTGTGAATGTGTGTGTGTGTACATGGGTGTGAATGTGTGTGTGTACACGGTGTGAATGTGTGTGTGTACACGGGTGTGAATGTGTGTGTGTACACGGTGTGAATGTGTGTGTGTACACGGGTGTGAATGTGTGTGTGTACACGGGTGTGTATGTGTGTGTGAATGTGTGTGTGTGTGTGTATGTGTGTGTGAGTGTGTGTGTGTGAGTGTGTGTGTGTGTGTGAGTCTGTGTGTGTGTGCGCGGGTGTGAATGTGTGTTTGTGTGTATGCGGGTGGGAATGTGTGTGTGTATACATGGGTGTGAATGTGTGTGTATGCGGGTGGGAATGTGTGTGTGTGTGTGTGTATGCGGGTGGGAATGTGTGTGTGTGTGCGCGCAGGTGTGAATGTGTGTGTGTGTACATGGGTGTGAATGTGTGTGTGTGTGTGCGCGCGTGCGGGGGTGTGAATGTGTGTGTGTGTACATGGGTGTGAATGTTTGTGTGTGTGTACATGGGTGTGAATGTGTGTGTGTGTGTGTGTGTGTGTGTGTGTGTGTGTGTGTGTGTGTGCGCGCATGCAGGGGTGTGAATGTGTGGGAGTGAAGGTGGCTGTGAATGTGTGTGTGAACGCAGGTATGAATGTGCGTGTGTACACGGGTGTGAATGTGTGTGTGTGTGCGGGGGTGTGAATGTGTCTGTGTGTGTGTGTGCGGGGGTGTGAATGTGTGGGAGTGCAGGTGGCTGTGAATGTGTGTGTGAACGCAGGTATGAATGTGCGTGTGTACACGGGTGTGAATGTGTGTGTGTGTGCGCGTGTGGGGGTGTGAATGTGTGTGTGTGTGCGCGTGCGGGGGTGGTGTGTGTGTGTGAACGCAGGTATGAATGTGTGTGTGTGTGCGCGTGCGGGGGTGTGAATGTGTGTGTGTGCGCGTGCGGGGGTGTGAGTGTGTGTGTGTGCGTGCGGGGGTGTGAATGTGTGTGTGTGCGCGTGCGGGGGTGTGAATGTGTGTGTGTGTGCGCGTGCGGGGGTGTGAATGTGTGTGTGTGTGTGCGGGGGTGTGAATGTGTGTGTGTGTGTGTGCGGGGGTGTGAATGTGTGGGAGTGCAGGTGGCTGTGAATGTGTGTGTGAACGCAGGTATGAATGTGCGTGTGTACATGGGTGTGAATGTGTGTGTGTGTGCGTGTGTGGGGGTGTGAATGTGTGTGTGTGTGTGTGCGCGTGCGGGGGTGTGTGTGTGTGTGAACGCAGGTATGAATGTGTGTGTGTGTGTGCGCGCGTGCGGGGGTGTGAATGTGTGTGTGTGCGCGTGCGGGGGTGTGAGTGTGTGTGTGCGCGTGCGGGGGTGTGAATGTGTGTGTGTGTGCGCGTGCGGGGGTGTGAATGTGTGTGTGTGTGTGTGTGTGCGCGCTCGCGCGCGGGGTTGTGAATGTGTGTGTGTGTGTTTCTATTCTAGAATAGAATTTAAAATTCTTCTTCTTCTTACTTATAAGGTTTTGAATAATCAGGTCCCATCTTATCTTAGGGACCTCGTAGTACCATATCACCCCAATAGAGCGCTTCGCTCTCAGACTGCAGGCTTACTTGTAGTTCCTAGGGTTTGTAAGAGTAGAATGGGAGGCAGAGCCTTCAGCTTTCAGGCTCCTCTCCTGTGGAACCAGCTCCCAATTCAGATCAGGGAGACAGACACCCTCTCTACTTTTAAGATTAGGCTTAAAACTTTCCTTTTTGCTAAAGCTTATAGTTAGGGCTGGATCAGGTGACCCTGAACCATCCCTTAGTTATGCTGCTATAGACGTAGACTGCTGGGGGGTTCCCATGATGCACTGTTTCTTTCTCTTTTTGCTCTGTATGCACCACTCTGCATTTAATCATTAGTGATTGATCTCTGCTCCCCTCCACAGCATGTCTTTTTCCTGGTTCTCTCCCTCAGCCCCAACTAGTCCCAGCAGAAGACTGCCCCTCCCTGAGCCTGGTCTGCTGGAGGTTTTTTCTTGTTAAAAGGGAGTTTTTTCCTTCCCACTGTAGCCAAGTGCTTGCTCACAGGGGGTCGTTTTGGACCGTTGGGGTTTTTACGTAATTATTGTATGGCCTTGCCTTACAATATAAAGCGCCTTGGGGCAACTGTTTGTTGTGATTTGGCGCTATATAAATAAATTGATTTGATTTGTGTGTGTGTGTGTGTGGTGTGTGTGTGTC
>NC_047103.1:172783346-172889625 GCF_902500255.1 Thalassophryne amazonica
AGAGGACAGAGAATGCGCGGCTAGAGAATGAGTGGTCAGAGAATAAATGGCCAGAGAACAAACAGCCAGAGAACGAATGGCCAGAGAACGAGCAGCCAGAGAATGCATGTCAGAGAACGCGCGGCCAGAGAACGTGCGGCCAGAGAATGAGCAGCCAGAGAACAAGTGGCGAGAGAATGGGCAGCTGAGAATGCATGCCAGAAAACGAGCGGCCAGAGAATGAGTGGCGAGAAAATGAACAGCCGGAGAACGAGTGGCCAGAAAACGAGCAGCCAGAGAACAAGTGGCAAGAGAATGAGCGGGCAAGAATGCATGCCAGAAAATGAGCAGCCAGAGAACAAGCAGCGGCCAGAGAACGCATGGCCAGAGAATGAGCGGCCAGAAAATGAGTGGCCAGAGAATGTGTGGACAGAGAATGAGAGGACAGAGAATGCGCGGCTAGAGAATGAGTGGTCAGAGAATAAATGGCCAGAGAACAAACAGCCAGAGAACGAATGGCCAGAGAACATGTGGCCAGACAATGAGTGGCCAGAGAATGCATAGCCAGAGAATGAGTGGCGGCCAGAGAATGAGTAGCAAGAGAAGAAGTGGCCAGAGAACAAACGGCCAAAGAATAAATGGCCACAGAATGCTCGGCCAGAGAACGCACGGCCAGAGAATGAGCGCCCAGACAATGAGCGGCCTAAGAACGAGCAGCCAGAGAATGCATAGCTAGAGAATGCATAATCAGATAATGAGCGACCAGAGAACGAGTTGCAAGAAAATGAACGGCCAGAGAATGAGTGGCCAGAGAACGGGCGGCCAGAGAATGGACGGTCAGAGAACGCGCGGGTAGAGAATGAGTGGCCAGAGAACAAACAGTCAGAGATCAAACAGCCAGAGAAGGAGTGGCCAGAGAAGGAGTGGCCAGAGAACACATGGCCATAGAACGAATAGCCAGAGAGCGAGCTGTCAGAGAATGAAGAGCTTGAGAATGAGCTGCCAGAAAAAGTGCGGCTGGACAATGAGTGGCCAGAGAAGGAGCTGCCAGAGAACAAATAGCCAGAGAAGGAGCTGCCAGAGAATGAGCTGCAGAGAACAAGCTGCCAGAGAACATGCGACCAGAGAACGAGCGGCCAGAGAATGTGCGGCCAGAGAACGGGCAGCCAAAGAATGGGTGCCCAGAGAATGAGTGGCCAGAGAATGGGCAGCCAGAGAACGAGCCGCCAGAGAACAAACAGCCAGAGAAAGAGTGGCCAGAGAATAAGTGGCCAGAGAACAAACAGCCAGAGAACGAGTGACCAGAGAAAGTGTGGCCAGAGAACGAGAGCCAGAGAATGCACGGCAGAGAATGAGTGGTCACAGAATAAATGGCCACAAAACAAACAGACACGGCCACAGAATGCTCAGACAGAGAACGCACGGCCAGAGAATGAGCGCCCAGTCAATGAGCGGCCAAAGAACGAGCAGCCAGAGAATGCATAGCTAGAGAATGCATAATCAGATCACGAGCGACCAGAGAACGAGAGGCGAGAAAACGAACGGCCAGAGAATGAGTGGCCAGAGAATGGGCGGCCAGAGAATGGATGGTCAGAGAATGCGCGGGTAGAGAATGAGTGGCCAGAGAACAAACAGCCAGAAAACGCAGCCAGAGAACAAGTGGCCAGAGAACGAGCGGCCAGAGAACAAACAGCTAGAGAAGGAGTGGCCAGAGAAGCAGTGGCCAGAGAACAAGTGGCCAGAGAATGAGTGGCCAGAGAACAAACAGCCAGAGAACGAGTGGCCAGAGAAAGTGCGCCCAGAGAATGAGAGGCCAGAGAATACGCGGCAGAGAACGAGTGGTCATTGAATAAAATGATGTAAGGCCAGAAATGGCCTTACATCACGTCTCTTGCTTGCCTCTACTGGTGGTTGGCTCTCACTGCGGTATTGTATCACTTCCTGTTCCGGAGCACAGCGGTGTTTTTCTGTATCTGTTAGCTGTTTAATCTGCGCAGTTAGATTGATCTAGTTATCTAGATTACGATTTGTTTCCCAGTGTAATCTTTACGTGCCTTAACTAAAGCACTCCTTCTGCTGAATCACCTCTAAATTATTTACACATTATTCACTTTGCGTGTTTTTAGGAATCCACTAGCTTAGCGTAGCTACTAGCTCTTAGCCGATTTAGCATGGCGGCTTCTCCTGTCTCTCCCGCACTTTTCTGCTCTGGGTGTGAAATGTTTAGTTATTCCTCGGCCTCCTTTAGCAGTAACGGTACTTGTAATAAGTGTAGCTTATTCGTAGCTTTGGAGGCCAGGCTGGGCGAATTGGAGACTCGGCTCCGCACCGTGGAAAATTCTACAGTTAGCCAGGCCCCTGTAGTCGGTGCGGACCAAGGTAGCTTAGCCGCCGTTAGTTCCCCCCTGGCAGATCCCGAGCAGCCGGGAAAGCAGGCTGACTGGGTGACTGTGAGGAGGAAGCGTAGCCCTAAACAGAAGCCCCGTGTACACCGCCAACCCGTTCACATCTCTAACCGTTTTTCCCCACTCGACGACACACCCGCCGAGGATCAAACTCTGGTTATTGGCGACTCTGTTTTGAGAAATGTGAAGTTAGCGACACCAGCAACCATAGTCAATTGTCTTCCGGGGGCCAGAGCAGGCGACATTGAAGGAAATTTGAAACTGCTGGCTAAGGCTAAGCGTAAATTTGGTAAGATTGTAATTCACGTCGGCAGTAATGACACCCGGTTACGCCAATCGGAGGTCACTAAAATTAACATTAAATCGGTGTGTAACTTTGCAAAAACAATGTCGGACTCTGTAGTTTTCTCTGGGCCCCTCCCCAATCGGACCGGGAGTGACATGTTTAGCCGCATGTTCTCCTTGAATTGCTGGCTGTCTGAGTGGTGTCCAAAAAATGAGGTGGGCTTCATAGATAATTGGCAAAGCTTCTGGGGAAAACCTGGTCTTGTTAGGAGAGACGGCATCCATCCCACTTTGGATGGAGCAGCTCTCATTTCTAGAAATCTGGCCAATTTTCTTAAATCCTCCAAACCGTGACTATCCAGGGTTGGGACCAGGAAGCAGAGTTGTAGTCTTACACACCTCTCTGCAGCTTCTCTCCCCCTGCCATCCCCTCATTACCCCATCCCCGTAGAGACGGTGCCTGCTCCCAGACTACCAATAACCAGCAAAAATCTATTTAAGCATAAAAATTCAAAAAGAAAAAATAATATAGCACCTTCAACTGCACCACAGACTAAAACAGTTAAATGTGGTCTATTAAACATTAGGTCTCTCTCTTCTAAGTCCCTGTTGGTAAATGATATAATAATTGATCAACATATTGATTTATTCTGCCTAACAGAAACCTGGTTACAGCAGGATGAATATGTTAGTTTAAATGAGTCAACACCCCCGAGTCACACTAACTGTCAGAATGCTCGTAGCATGGGCCGGGGCGGAAGATTAGCAGCAATCTTCCATTCCAGCTTATTAATTAATCAAAAACCCAGACAGAGCTTTAATTCATTTGAAAGCTTGTCTCTTAGTCTTGTCCATCCAAATTGGAAGTCCCAAAAACCAGTTTTGTGTGTTATTATCTATCGTCCACCTGGTCGTTACTGTGAGTTTCTCTGTGAATTTTCAGACCTTTTGTCTGACTTAGTGCTTAGCTCAGATAAGATAATTATAGTGGGCGATTTTAACATCCACACAGATGCTGAGAATGACAGCCTCAACACTGCATTTAATCTATTATTAGACTCTATTGGCTTTGCTCAAAAAGTAAATGAGTCCACCCACCACTTTAATCATATCTTAGATCTTGTTATGACTTATGGTATGGAAATAGAAGACTTAACAGTATTCCCTGAAAACTCCCTTCTGTCTGATCATTTCTTAATAACATTTACATTTACTCTGATGGACTACCCAGCAGTAGGGAATAAGTTTCATTACACTAGAAGTCTTTCAGAAAGCGCTGTAACTAGGTTTAAGGATATGATTCCTTCTTTATGTTCTCTAATGCCATATACCAACACAGTGCAGAGTAGCTACCTAAACTCTGTAAGGGAGATAGAGTATCTCGTCAATAGTTTTACATCCTCATTGAAGACAACTTTGGATGCTGTAGCTCCTCTGAAAAAGAGAGCTTTAAATCAGAAGTGTCTGACTCCGTGGTATAACTCACAAACTCGTAGCTTAAAGCAGATAACCCGTAAGTTGGAGAGGAAATGGCGTCTCACTAATTTAGAAGATCTTCACTTAGCCTGGAAAAAGAGTCTGTTGCTCTATAAAAAAGCCCTCCGTAAAGCTAGGACATCTTTCTACTCATCACTAATTGAAGAAAATAAGAACAACCCCAGGTTTCTTTTCTGCACTGTAGCCAGGCTGACAAAGAGTCAGAGCTCTATTGAGCTGAGTATTCCATTAACTTTAACTAGTAATGACTTCATGACTTTCTTTGCTAACAAAATTTTAACTATTAGAGAAAAAATTACTCATAACCATCCCAAAGACGTATCGTTATCTTTGGCTGCTTTCAGTGATGCAGGTATTTGGTTAGACTTTCTCTCCGATTGTTCTGTCTGAGTTATTTTCATTAGTTACTTCATCCAAACCATCAACATGTTTATTAGACCCCATTCCTACCAGGCTGCTCAAGGAAGCCCTACCATTATTTAATGCTTCGATCTTAAATATGATCAATCTGTCTTTGTTAGTTGGCTATGTACCACAGGCTTTTAAGGTGGCAGTAATTAAACCATTACTTAAAAAGCCATCACTTGACCCAGCTATCTTAGCTAATTATAGGCCAATCTCCAACCTTCCTTTTCTCTCAAAAATTCTTGAAAGGGTAGTTGTAAAACAGCTAACTGATCATCTGCAGAGGAATGGTCTATTTGAAGAGTTTCAGTCAGGTTTTAGAATTCATCATAGTACAGAAACAGCATTAGTGAAGGTTACAAATGATCTTCTTATGGCCTCGGACAG
The DNA here is from genome assembly GCF_902500255.1 of Thalassophryne amazonica. NCBI lineage: Eukaryota > Metazoa > Chordata > Actinopteri > Batrachoidiformes > Batrachoididae > Thalassophryne > Thalassophryne amazonica. Next base: position 172,788,305 of record NC_047103.1, read on the forward strand.
TGGACTCATCTCTGTGCTTGTTCTGTTAGACCTCAGTGCTGCTTTTGATACTGTTGACCATAAAATTTTATTACAGAGATTAGAGCATGCCATAGGTATTAAAGGCACTGCGCTGCGGTGGTTTGAATCATATTTGTCTAATAGATTACAATTTGTTCATGTAAATGGGGAATCTTCTTCACAGACTAAAGTTAATTATGGAGTTCCACAAGGTTCTGTGCTAGGACCAATTTTATTCACTTTATATATGCTTCCCTTAGGCAGTATTATTAGACGGTATTGCTTAAATTTTCATTGTTACGCAGATGATACCCAGCTTTATCTATCCATGAAGCCAGAGGACACACACCAATTAGCTAAACTGCAGGATTGTCTTACAGACATAAAGACATGGATGACCTCTAATTTCCTGCTTTTAAACTCAGATAAAACTGAAGTTATTGTACTTGGCCCCACAAATCTTAGAAACATGGTGTCTAACCAGATCCTTACTCTGGATGGCATTACCCTGACCTCTAGTAATACTGTGAGAAATCTTGGAGTCATTTTTGATCAGGATATGTCATTCAAAGCGCATATTAAACAAATATGTAGGACTGCTTTTTTGCATTTACGCAATATCTCTAAAATCAGAAAGGTCTTGTCTCAGAGTGATGCTGAAAAACTAATTCATGCATTTATTTCCTCTAGGCTGGACTATTGTAATTCATTATTATCAGGTTGTCCTAAAAGTTCCCTAAAAAGCCTTCAGTTAATTCAAAATGCTGCAGCTAGAGTACTGACGGGGACTAGAAGGAGAGAGCATATCTCACCCATATTGGCCTCTCTTCATTGGCTTCCTGTTAATTCTAGAATAGAATTTAAAATTCTTCTTCTTACTTATAAGGTTTTGAATAATCAGGTCCCATCTTATCTTAGGGACCTCGTAGTACCATATCACCCCAATAGAGCGCTTCGCTCTCAGACTGCAGGCTTACTTGTAGTTCCTAGGGTTTGTAAGAGTAGAATGGGAGGCAGAGCCTTCAGCTTTCAGGCTCCTCTCCTGTGGAACCAGCTCCCAATTCAGATCAGGGAGACAGACACCCTCTCTACTTTTAAGATTAGGCTTAAAACTTTCCTTTTTGCTAAAGCTTATAGTTAGGGCTGGATCAGGTGACCCTGAACCATCCCTTAGTTATGCTGCTATAGACGTAGACTGCTGGGGGGTTCCCATGATGCACTGTTTCTTTCTCTTTTTGCTCTGTATGCACCACTCTGCATTTAATCATTAGTGATCGATCTCTGCTCCCCTCCACAGCATGTCTTTTTCCTGGTTCTCTCCCTCAGCCCCAACCAGTCCCAGCAGAAGACTGCCCCTCCCTGAGCCTGGTTCTGCTGGAGGTTTCTTCCTGTTAAAAGGGAGTTTTTCCTTCCCACTGTAGCCAAGTGCTTGCTCACAGGGGGTCGTTTTGACCGTTGGGGTTTTACATAATTATTGTATGGCCTTGCCTTACAATATAAAGCGCCTTGGGGCAACTGTTTGTTGTGATTTGGCGCTATATAAAAAAAATTGATTGATTGATTGATTGAAAACAAACAGCCAGAGAACGAGTGGCCAGAGAACAAACGGCCAGGTAACGAGTGGCCAGAAAATGCGTCGTCAGAAAACACATGGCCAGAGAAAACATGGCCAGAGAATGAGCAGCCAGAGAACGAACAGCCAGAGAACGAGCTGTCAGAGAACAAACAGCTGTAGAATGAGCTGCCAGAAAATGTGCGGCCAGACAATGAATAGCCAGAGAACGAGCTGCCAGAGAACGTACGGCCAGAGAACAAGCGGCCAGAGAACGGGCGGCCAGAGAACGGGTGGCCAGAGAATGAGCGGCCAGAGAACGAGCTGCCAGAGAACAAGCAGCCAGAGAACGGGCGGCGAAAGAATGGGTGGCCAGAGAATGAGCGGCCAGAGAATGGGCAGCCAGAGAACGAGCTGCCAGAGAACAAGCGGCCAGAAAACGGGTGGTCAAAGAAAGGGTGGCCAGAGAACTGCCGGCCAGAGAACGAGTGGTCAGAGAACGAACAGCTAGAGAATGAGCTGCCAGAAAATGTGCGGCCAGACAATGAGTGGCCAGAAAATGAATAGCCAGAGAAGGAACTGCCAGAGAATCAGCTGCAGAGAACGAGCTGCCAGAGAACGTATGGCCAGAGAACAAGTGGCCAGAGAACGTGCAGCCAGAGAACAAGTGGCCAGAGAACGGGTGGCCAAAAAACGAGCGGCCAGAGAATGAGTTGCCAGAGAACGAGCGGCCAGAAAACGTGCGGCCAGAGACCAAGTGGCCAGAGAACGTGCCGCCAAAGAACGGGTGGCCAGAGAATGAGAGGCCAGAGAACAAGCTGCCAGAGAATGTGCGGCCAGAGAACAAGTGGCCAGAGAATGGCCGGCGAAAGAACGGGTGGCCAGAGAATGAGTGGCTGGAGAACGAACAGCTAGAGAATGAGCTGCCAGAGAACGTGCGGGCAGACAGTGAGCGGCCAGAGAACGCATCAGCAAAATTCATTGTGTCATCACAAGATCAACGCCACATGCTAACAACCTAGGTCTTGATAGTGGCTGTGCAAACAAATGCTTCAAACTGATAGTCTGTTTAATATTCAGATTCTTCAGAAATTTTAACAAATTACTTTTTAATTTTGTATTAAATCCAGAGGGTCGTGAAGAAAATTGATCCATGTGAAAATGATGCAGAAAAAGGTAACAAATTGTGATTTTAGGATTCGATGAGAAGATTAAATGATGGTTTCTGCAGTGTTCTGATCAATAATCACCTCGTTTGCTGCCAGAAGATACTTAAGAAAGTCAATCCCCATCAGGCCTCCTCCCTCATTGGACCAGCCATCTTCAGGGCGCCCTCAGCGGCCAATCAATGGTGTCCCTCACAGCTCTGATTATCACACACCGATTGATGCTCTGAATGTTCATTGATCTGACTTCCTGTTCACTGCAGCTTTTCTTCCTTTTACAGTCACAAAGATGAACCAATTACAGCGTTCAAACTGCAGACGGTGAAAGTTACCGACAGATTATCCAGAGTTTATCCTCCACAGAGAAAAGTGTCCTTTGAATTTAAATGAGGTCAACTGGCTCCAGTCATTAAAAAAACAAGAATCACATGACCATCTTTAGAAGGTTTTTTTTTGTCTGTCGTCTTGTTTTCTGACAGAATTCCACAAAAACAAAGCAGGAAAAACAAAAGATCAAAAGGTCGACGACCTGAACCCGGACCGGAACACATTTATCTGCTGACGAGGAAACAACAATGATCTGCTGCCCAAATACTTTGGTCCCTGAACATCAACATAATGATGCTGTAAATAAAGATCAATAAACAGAATCAAGGTCCAGATCCGTTTGGAATCCAGACACTGAAACGGTTACGTGGCTTTTCCTGCCACAACCCGCACACAGCAGCTCTCGTTTTCTCTTTCTCACACACACACACACACACACACACACACACACACACACACACACACACACACACACACACACACACACACACACACACACACAGACCAGCTCTCGTTTTCTTTCTCACACACACACACACACACACACACACACACACACACACACACACACACACACACACACACACACACACACACACACAGATGAAGAGATAAGTGACATAATATTGACCCCCCCACCTCCCCATGTTGAAGGTTTTTGGTTTTAATTTATTTTTTAACCTCCACCTCAGTAAATGCTGCGCAGACATTCGGACATGCACACGCCACGTGTTGCAGAGTCTCACCTCCTGTTCGACCACACATCCCCGCCTCCCCCTCACCTCAGTAATGGATGATGGCGCTGCACGCAGGAAAGGTTTAATTAAATCATAGTCCAATCATAATCCATGTTGTTAATTAAACTGGATAATTTATAAGCACAAAAGAGGGTATTTATTAGCTGTGGTGGCGTGCACGCCCTCGTGCATGCCGTCCTCCAACCTTTTACTATCGACGGCCCACGTGATTGATAACGAGCCGCAGAGAGCAGCACTATTTGTCTAATGGCCGCGCAATTAAAGGCGCGTGGAAACGACCTGCGCCTCATTTCACGCTAATCTATGGAATTTTGATTGAATTTGTCAGCGCTAATTGAAAAATACTGCGATTTAATGTCTGCAGATCAGCACCGCGTTAATGAGATCCTGGACCCGTGACCCCCCCCCCCCCCCAGCGCCCCACAGGAGTGGGGCGAGCGCGTGCACAGCCTCGACTCTGCTGGGGCAGGGGGAGGGGCTTCAGCTAGCTGGGGTCAGAGGTCAGCTGCATCACTGCTGGCAGCCAGAACTGATGAGGGAGTCGTTACCGGATCATTAGAACCGAGTCTGTGACGTCACCACGTGTCCAAAAGACGATCTGTGGAGGACATCCAGGACATCTCACTGTGGTCATGGAGACCATCTGAAAATATACAACATCAGGCTTCAAAATCATTTATGTGTGTGTGTGTGTGTGTTTCACATCAGTCACATAGCTGAATTTGTTTGTTTATAAAAGCTGCAGTAACACTGAGGTGCCACTAGAGAGCATCAGCATCAATTAAGCCATTTTCAAAAATTTTAATTCTTAGTTGTTTTAAACCCAAAAGGCAGAATGAGCTCATGTTGTCAAAATATGTCGTGTTACAACTGTCACAGCAGCAGCCAGCTACATGCTAACTAATAATGTTAACACAAGGAACCTAGAGCTAACGAACAATGTTAGCATGAGGAGATTAGAGCTAACTAACAATGATAGCAAAAGGAGCCTAGAGCTAACAAACAATGTTAGCAAGAAAGAGCCTAGAGCTAACTAACAATGTCAGGATGAGGAGATTAGAGCTAACAAACAATGTTAACAAATAGAGTCGAGAGCTAACGAACAATGTTAGCAAGAGGAGATTATAGCTAACAAACAATGTTAGCACAAGGAGATTAGAGCTAACTAACAATATTAGTAAAAGGAGCCTAGAGCTAACAAACAATGTTAGCAAGAGGAGATTACAGCTAACTAACAATGTTAGCAAAAGGAGCCTAGAGCTAACAAACAATGTTAGCAAGAGGAGATTAGAGCTAACGAACAATGTTAGCACAAGGAGATTAGAGCTAACTAACAATGTTAGCACAAGGAGATTAGAGCTAACTAACAATGTTAGCAAAAGGAGCCTAGAGCTAACAAAATGTTATCAAGAGGAGATTAGAACTAAGGAACAATGTTAGCAAAAGGAGCCTAGAGCTAACAAACAATGTTACCACAAGGAGATTAGAGCTAACTAACAATATTAGTAAAAGGAGCCTAGAGCTAACAAACAATGTTACCACAAGGAGATTAGCGCTAACTAACAATGATAGCAAAAGAAGCCTAGAGCTAACAAACAATGTTAGCAAGAAAGAGCCTAGAGCTAACTAACAATGGCAGGATGAGGAGATTAGAGCTAACAAACAATGTTAGCAAATGGAGTCGAGAGCTAATGAACAATGTTAGCAAGAGGAGATTAGAGCTAACAAACAATGTTAGCACAAGGAGATTAGAGCTAACTAACAATGTTAGTAAAAGGAGCGTAGAGCTAACAAACAATGTTAGCAAGAGGAGATTACAGCTAACTAACAATGTTAGCAAAAGGAGCCTAGAGCTAACAAACAATGTTAGCAAGTGGAGATTAGAGCTAACGAACAGTGTTAGCACAAGGAGATTAGAGCTAACTAACAATGTTAGCAAAAGGAGCCTAGAGCTAACAAACAATGTTAGCAAGAGGAGATTAGAGCTAATTAACAATGTTAGCATGAGGAGCCTAGAGCTAATTAACAATGTTAGCATGAGGAGCCTAGAGCTAACGGAAAATGTCAGTAAGAGGAGCCTATAGCTAATTAACAATGTTAGCACAAGGAGCCTAGATTTAATGAACACTGTGAGCCTGAGGAGTCTACAGCTAACGAACAATGTTAGCAAAAGGAGCCTAGAGCTAACTAACAATGTTAGCATGAGGAGCCTAGAGCTAACGAGCAATGTTAGCACAAGGAGTCTAGAGCTAATGAACAATGTTACCAATAGGAGTCTAGAGCTAACTAACAATGTTAGCAATTCCACGGTTGTACATAATTCTCATTTTACATTTTACTCTTTGTCCACATTTTATTTTATCCATCCATCCATCCATTTTCTTCTGCTTTATCCGGAGTCGGGTTGCGGGGGCAGCAGCTCAAGCAAAGCCGCCCAGACCTCCCGATCCACACACACCTCCCCCAGCTCCTCCGGGGGAACCCCAAGGCGTTCCCAAGCCAGCCGAGAGATGTAGTCCCTCCAGCGTGTCCTGGGTCTTCCCCGGGGCCTCCTCCCAATGGGACGTGCCCGGAACACCTCTCCAGCGAGGCGTCCAGGGGGCATCCGGAAAAGATGCCTGAGCCACCTCAACTGACTCCTTTTGACGTGGAGGCACTCGACTCCGAGCTCCTCCCGAGTGACCGAGCTCCTCACCCTATCTCTAAGGGAGCGCCCAGCCACCCTTCGAAGGAAACTCATCTCGGCCACTTGTACTCGTGATCTCGTTCTTTCGGTTATGAGCCAAATCTCATGACCATAGGTGAGGATCGGAACGTAGATCGATCGGTAAATCGAGAGCTTTGCCCCCCTACTCAGCTCTCTCTTCACCACGACGGTCCGATACAGCGACCGCATCACTGCAGATGCTGCACCGATCCGTCTATCGATCTCACGCTCCATCCATCCCTCACTCGTGAACAAGACCCCGAGATACTTAAACTCCTCCACTTGAGGCAAGGGCACTCCACCGACCTGAAGAGGGCAAAGCACCGTTTTCTGGTCGAGAACCATGGCCTCGGATTTGGAGGTGCTGCTCTTCATCCCGGATGCTTCACACTCGGCTGCAAACCGCCCCAGTGCACGCTGAAGGTCCTGATTTGACAAAGCCAATAGAACCACATCATCCGCAAACAACAGAGACGAGATTCTGTGATTCCCAAACCAGACCCCTCTACACCCTGGCTGCGCCTAGAAATTCTGTCCATAAAAATAATGAACAGAACCGGCGACAAAGGGCAGCCCTGGCGGAGGCCAACGTGCACTGGAAACAGGTTTGACTTACTACCGGCAATGCGAACCAAGCTCCTGCTGCGGTCGTACAGGGACCGGATAGCCCTTAGCAAAGGACCCTGGACCACATACTCCAGGAGCACTCCCCACGGGGTGCCCCGAGGGATACGGTCGAACGCCTTCTCCAGATCCACAAAACACGTGGACTGGTTGGGCAAACTCCCATGAACCCTCGAGCACCCGATGGAGCGTGTAGAGCTGGTCCAGTGTGCCACGACCAGGACGAAAACCACACTGCTCCTCCTGAATCCGAGGTTCAACCATCGGTCGAATTCTCCTCTCCAGTACTCTGGAATAGACCTTACCGGGGAGGCTGAGGAGTGTGATCCCCCTATAGTTGGAACACACCCTCCGGTCCCCCTTCTTAAACAGAGGGACCCCCTCTAGCTGCCACCTTATCATGGTGGGGGAGTTTGCGTACCCGGGTGATCCTAGGAGCTATGTTGTCGGGGGCTTTGTGCTCCCTGTAGGGTCTCCCAAGGCAAACAGGGCCTAGGTGATGGGTCAGACTAAGGGCAGTTCAGAACCTCCATGACCAGTAAACAATCAAGGACCGAGACGTTGCCCGGTATGGCGGAGCCAGGGTCCCACCCTGGAGCCAGGCCTGGGGTTGGGGCTCGCGTGCGAGTGCATGATGGTTGGGCCTTAGCCCATGGGGCCCGGCCAGGCTCAGCCCGAAAGAGCGACGTGGGCCCGCCCTCCTGTGGGTTCACCACCTGCAGAGGGGGCCATGGGTGTCAGGTGCAGAGAGGATTGGGTGGCGGTCAAGGGCGGGTGGTCCGGCGGCCCGGTCCATGCTCACAGCCCCTGGCTGTTGGGACGTGGAATGTCACCTCGCTAGGGGGGAAGGAGCCTGAGCTTGTGCGGGAGGTTGAGAGATACCGACCAGAGATAGTCGGGCTCACCTCCACGCACAGCTTGGGCTCTGGTACCCAACTCCTGGAGAGGGGCTGGACGCTTCATTTTATTTTAGTTGTACATATATTTAAATAATTTATTCTGTTAAATTTCATTATCTTTTTTTTTGCCTAACAATTACTCACACCTCAGAAAAGCACCTTTGGAGTTGCACTCAAATCTCATTGCAATGTAAACTGCAATGACAATAAAGGTGATTCTGATTCAATGTTAGCAAAAGGACATTAGAGCTAACAATGATAGCACAAGCAGTCTAGAACTATTGAACAATGATAACATAAGGAGCCTAGAGCTAACTAACAATGTTAGCAAGAGGAGCCTAGAGCCAACTAATAATGTTAGCATGAGGAGCCTAGAGCTAACAAACTGTGTTAGCATGAGGAGTCTAGAGCTAGTGAACAATGTGAGCCTGAGGAGTCTAGAGCTAACGAACAATGTTAGCAAGAAGAGCCTAGAGCTAACTAACAATGTTAGCAAAAGGAGCCTAGAGCTAACTAACAATGTTAGCATGAGGAGCGTAGAGCTAACGAGCAATGTTAGCATGAGCAGCCTGAAACTAACAATGTTAGCCAAAAGAGCCTAGAGCTAATTAACAATGTTAGCACAAGAAGCCCAGTGCTAACCAACAATGTTAGCAAGAGGAGCCTAGAGATAAATGTTAACACAAGGAGCCTAGAGCAAACAAACAATGTTAGCACAAGGAGCTTAGACCTAACTAACAATGTTAGCACAAGGAGCCTAGTGCTAACTAACAATGCTAACAAGAGGAGCCTAGAGCTAACTAATAATTTTAGCATGAGGAGCCTAGAGCTAACAAACTATGTTAGCACAAGGAGTCTAGAGCTAATGAACAATGTGAGCATGAGGAGCCTAGAGCTAATGAACAATGTTACCAATAGGATCCTAGAGCTAACTAACAATGTTAGCAAAAGGAGCCTAGAGTTAACTAACAATGTTAGCATGAGGAGCCTAGAGCTAATGAGCAATGTTAGCATGAGCAGCCTAGAACTAACACTGTTAGCCAAAAAAGCCTAGAGCTAACTAACAATGTTAGCACAAGAAGCCCAGTGCTAACCAACAATGTTAGCAAGAGGAGCCTAGAGCTAATGAGCAATGTTAGCATGAGCAGCCTACAACTAACACTGTTAGCACAAAGAGCCTAGACCTAACTAACAATGTTAGCACAAGGAGCCTAGTGCTAACTAATAATGCTAACAATGTTAACAAGAGGAGCCTAGAGCCAACTAATAAGGTTAGCATGAGGAGCCTAGAGCTAACAAACTATGTTAGCATGAGGAGTCTAGAGCTAATGAACAATGTGAGCCTGAGGAGTCTACAGCTAATGAACAATGTTAGCAAAAGGAGCCTAGAGCTAACTAACAATGTTAGCATGCGGAGCCTAGAGCTAACGAGCAATGTTAGCACAAGGAGTCTAGAGCTAATGAACAATGTGAGCATGAGGAGCCTAGAGCTAATGAACAATGTTACCAATAGGAGTCTAGAGCTAACTAACAATGTTAGCAAAAGGAGCCTAGAGCTAACTAACAATGTTAGCATGAGGCGCCTAGAGCTAACGAGCAATGTTAGCACAAGCAGCATAGAACTAACTAGCAATGTTAGTAAAAAGAGCCTAGAGCTAATGAACAATGTTAGCACAAGAAGCTTAGCGCTAACCAACAATGTTAGCAAGAGGAGCCTTGAGCTACATGGTAACATGAGGAGCCTAGAGCGAACAAACAATGTTAGTACAAGGAGCCTAGCACTAAGAATGATAACAAGAGGAGCCTAGAGCTCACTAATCATGTTAGCACAAGGAACCTAGAGCTAACTAAGAATATTAGCAAAAAGAGCCTAGAGCTAATAAGCTATGTTATTGTGAGGAGTTGAGAGCTAATGAACAATGTTAGCATGAGGAGCCTAGCGATAACTAGCAATGTCAGCAAAAGGAGCCTAAAGCTAACTAACAATGTTAGCACAATGACTAAAAGCTAACAATGTTAGCAAAAGGAACCTAGAACTAACACTGTTAGCATGAGGATCTTAGAGCTAATGAACAATGTTACCAAGAGAAGCCTAGAGCTAACTAACAATATTAGCAAAAAGAGCCTAGCGCTAACTAAAATGTTAGCATGAGAAGCCTAGAGCTAACGAACAATGTGAGCACAAGAAGCTTAGCGCTAACCAACAATGTTAGCAAGAGGTGCCTAGAGCTAAATATTAACACGAGGAGCCTAGAGCGAACAAACAATGTTAGCAGAAGGAGCATAGACCTAACTAACAATGTTAGCACAATTACTAAAAGCTAACAATGTCACCAAAAGGAACCTAGAACACTGTTAGCATGAAGATCTTTGAGCTAACAAATAATGTTAGCACGAGGAGCCCAGAGCTAACTAACAATGTCAGCACCAGAATCTTAGAGCTAACTAACAATGTTAGCATGAGGAGCCTAGAGCTAAATAATGATGTTAGCACGGGGTGCCTAGGCCTAAATTAGTATAGAAAGTCTTGCAAACTCAAATAAATTGGTTATAGTTTACCTTACATACGTGGATTAGCTACACGAAGTTGGTGCTTCTCGTTCAATGGGCGTGTCCGGGGCGTGGCCAGCTCGTGGTTATTTGCCATTAATGTCTTTAAACTCGACTGATTAATGGAACCAAATTTTGTTATTTTGTTTTATTTTAATTTGTTTTAGTCCTATGTTTCTTTATGGCTAGTTAGCATGCTCATGTCTCTGTAAGACGTCTTTAAATCACTTCTGAAGTTTAAATCTGGTTACAAAAACAACAGTTTAGATTTAGAAATGTTTATTTATGGTTAAATTTTACAAAACATACGAGAAAAATGTGTTAAATTGACAAAAACAAGATCGCAGCCCTCTTTCCGCCATCTTGGATTTAAGTGACTGATAGCTGATGTTGCTCTGCCTTTTCACTCTGATTGGCTGTCACCATGTGATGTCATGTATTTTGGCTCTGCTAACGTGACATAAAGAACAGCGACCTGTTGTTAAACTATTTACATCACTTAAGAAGATTTAATGCAAAGCAATGCAACATAATACAACACAATGTAATGCAACTTAACACAATGTAACGCAACGTAATGTAACATAACACAAGATAACATAACACAACAACATAACATAACGCAACGTAACACAATGCAAGATAACATAACACAACTTAACGTAACATAACACAATATAGCGCAATGCAACATAACACAACTCAACGTAACATAACGCAATGTAGCGCAATGTAAGATAACGTAACACAACATAATGTAATATAACACAGTGTAGTGCAATGCATCATAACACAACTCAACGTAACATAACGCAATGTAACACAATGCAAGATAACGTAACACAATGTAATGTAACATAACACAATATAGCGCAATGCAACATAATGCAACTCAACGTAACATAACGCAATGTAACACAATGCAAGATAACGTAACACAACATAATGTAATATAACAGTGTAGTGCAATGCAACATAACACAACTCAACGTAACATAACGCAATGTAGCATAATGCAAGATAACGTAACACAACGTAATGTAACATAACACAATGTCGTGCAATGCAACATAACGCAACTCGATGTAACATAACGCAATGTAGCGTAATGCAAGATAACGTAACACAACATAATGTAATATAACACAGTGTAGTGCAATGCATCATAACACAACTCAATGTAACATAACGCAATGTAACACAATGCAAGATAACGTAACACAATGTAATGTAACATAACACAATATAGCGCAATGCAACATAATGCAACTCAACGTAACATAACGCAATGTAACACAATGCAAGATAACGTAACACAACATAATGTAATATAACAGTGTAGTGCAATGCATCATAACACAACTCAACGTAACATAACGCAATGTAACACAATGCAAGATAACATAACACAATGTAATGTAACATAACACAATATAGCGCAATGCAACATAATGCAACTCAACGTAACATAACGCAATGTAACACAATGCAAGATAACGTAACACAACATAATGTAATATAACAGTGTAGTGCAATGCAACATAACACAACTCAACGTAACATAACGCAATGTAGCGTAATGCAAGATAGCGTAATGCAAGATAACGTAACACAACGTAATGTAACATAACACAAAGTCGTGCAATTCAACATAACGCAACTCGATGTAACATAACGCAATGTAGCGTAATGCAAGATAACGTAACACAATGTAATGTAACATAACACAATATAGCGCAATGCAACATAATGCAACTCAACGTAACATAACGCAATGTAACACAATGCAAGATAACGTAACACAACATAATGTAATATAACAGTGTAGTGCAATGCAACATAACACAACTCAACATAACATAACGCAATGTAGCGTAATGCAAGATAACGTAACACAACGTAATGTAACATAACACAATGTCGAGCAATGCAACATAACGCAACTCGATGTAACATAACACAATGTAACGCAATGCAAGATAACGTAATGCCACGTAATGTAACATAACACAATATAGTGCAATGCAACATAACGTAACTCAGCGTAACCTAACGCAGCGTAACTTAATGCAATGTAATGTGACATAACGTGTTTGATGCCAAATCAGCAACTTTGTTGGATTTCGTCCACTTTTGGTTTTATATTTTTTACATCTTTAAGTTTTGGATGGATGTTGATTTCTTTGATTTGTTTGATTATAAACGTTTATGTGTTTTGTGTTTGATCAGGTGACACTTTGTGGAAGCGCTAGTGTGACGTCACCGCAGGGAGCCAATCAGGCGTCAGAGGGCGCGGAGGGGGGCGGCGCTCGTGCAGAGAGAGGAGCGCAATTTAAATCCACTTCCACGAGCGGCTTCGCTGACACCACGCGCGCGCGCGGCCTGAGTGCGGGTCCGGGTCCGTGGGATCACAGCTCCAGACGGTGAATTTATTTATCGGTGATTGGCTGATTGATTGATCTGGTTGCAGTGACGCACTGATGGATTGGTGCCGTTGATCCGGATTAACGGAACCTCCTGTCCGGTCCTATGAGCGCCGCCTCCGCTCCGTCCTTCATGGTGATGCAGCGGCCGCTCGGAAGCAGCACCGCCTTCAGCATCGACTCCCTGATCGGGGGCCCACCGCCGCCCAGCCCGGGACACTTCGTCTACACCGGATACCCCATGTTCATGCCGTACCGGTCCGTGGTCCTGCAGCCGCCGCCGCCGCCGCCGCCTCCGGCCCTGCAGCACCCGCAGCTCCCGGGCCTGCAGAGCGGCTTCTGCTCGGGCCTCGCGCTAACCTCCACCCTGATGGCGGCTCTGCCCGGAGGCTTCTCCCCGAACCAGCAGCACCCGGAGGCGGCCCGGAAGTTCGGCTCGCCGCCGCTGCACGCGGACGACAGCAAGAGTTCGTTGGCGGGTAAAGAGTCCGCAGGACTGCAGGGATTCCACGAGTCCGACAGCAGCACGGGTAGGACGCGACCCGAACCCGGGGACTCGGGGTTAAAAAAAATAAAAAATAAAATAATAATAATAATAAATCAGACTTCAGTTAATCCGAGATTAAAAAAATAAATAAATAAAATGATCAGATGAAAAAATTAAAAGGCTCGAAAACAAAAGGAGTTCAAGTTTCATTGACATTAATTAGTTATTTCTGAACATTTTTGAAGGTTTGAGACAAAAAAAAAACAAATTAAAAAATGTGTCGCTTCTGAAAGTTGATTTTTAAAAACAACAACAAAAAACGAAATGTTTCAGTTTGAAGAATAAACAATGATCTTTTCGCAAAACAGAAACGACGCTTCACGTTTTTAATTTCTTTCCTTTTTTGGGACATTTTGCTTGTACAGAAAAAAAAAACCTTTTTGTCGTCAACATTTGAGATAAAACTTGACTTTCGCGTTTTTCGTGCTTCATGCGTAATTTGCGCGGAAAAGTCGTGCGCTGCGCGTTCTGCTCCAAAGTGATCCTGTTCCAGCACACGCACGCGCGCAGAGTTTGGGCGTCTTAAACTTGATTTAAAGTGATTTAAATGCGTCCTCTGCGCACGCGGACACGTGGGCCGCTTGGTGCGTGACGACGCGTAAAAACCACAGCGGTTCTGCTCAAACAGCTTTCATAGTTTTTCGTTCTGCTTTTTCTCATTCTCTTTCCTTTCCCCGCAGTGCGCGTGCACGCTAAAGATGACCCACGAGAGGACGAGCTCGCGCGGAGGGACGACGCCTTCTCCATGGACAGCGACCTGGACTACAGCTCGGACGACAACCTGACCTCCGCGGGCCACAAAGAGGACGGCGACGGCGGCCTGCTGGACGACGGCCCACTGCTCCACGGATCTGGGTCCGGCGGCGGAACCGGATCGTGCGGCGGAAGCGGCGCGGGGAGCGGCGGGAAGAACCGGCGGCGGCGGACGGCGTTCACGAGCGAGCAGCTCTTGGAGCTGGAGAAGGAGTTCCACTGCAAGAAGTACCTGTCCCTCACCGAGCGCTCCCAGATCGCGCACGCGCTCAAGCTCAGCGAGGTGCAGGTCAAGATCTGGTTCCAGAACCGGCGCGCCAAGTGGAAACGGGTCAAAGCCGGAAACGTCAACAACAAGTCCGGGGAGCCGTCCCGGAACCCCAAAATAGTGGTTCCCATTCCGGTGCACGTGAGCCGGTTCGCCATCAGGAGTCAGCACCAACAGCTGGAGCAGAACCGACCGTAGGAGACGGAGAGCAGCAGCGGAGAGTCCGGAAGAGGACGCAGAGACGGGTTTTAATAAAAAACAAAACAAAACTAAAATAAACATTTTAATTAGTGAAAAAGTTTCACAACTCAAAAACATCAATAAATTTAAAACAAACAAAACTAAAAAAAAAAAAACAATCACAAAATGACAAACGATTTAATCCTCAATTATCAGGATTTTAAAAAATTTCCCAGATATCTTACAGATTTAATTTATTTTATAAACGACCGTTTTAATATTTCGGCGTTTCGGACAAACTGAACATTAAAACACAATTGATGATTTTTATTTAGCTTAATCATTTGATCCAGGCAAACCTTAAAATGTCCAGATTTTGTGTATAATAATGACGTCATCTGAATCTCACGGTCAGTCGGTTCATTTAACGCTGGAATAATAATAAATGACATTAAATTCAAAATCAAATTATTTTCTCACGTCATTCAAGGATTTTGGCATCTGCATTAAAGTGAAAACATTTATATGTAATTATTTTTGAAACTGAAACATTTGAGTGAATTTATCAAAAGGGGGGTGATCAAAATCTGAAATGTGTGTTTTCATTTTCTGATTTTTACTTTGTCAAATTAAATATAAAGACGATGATTAAACAATAAATAAATAATTGTTCGGGGCAGCCACAAATTGACATGTCAGAAAATACTGAGATTCAGCGGGTCGGTCATTAAACGGTCGCGGGTTTGATTCCTGGTTGTGACTCTGTGTCCTTGAGCAAACACAGTCCCCCCCCCCCCCCCCCCCCAATGAACGGAGAAAGATCATCAAATATCAGAAAACCTTCAAATGTCCAGTTTGTCCGTAAACATCTTCAAATGAAAATCTGAAAATCTTTTATAAAAATCAGGATTATTTTCTGTCATGTTAAAGAAAAAAAAGTCTGACAATTCAGACTATTCAGATTAAAAATCTAAATGTTACAATTATACAGAAAACAATTGTTTTTAAAAAGCCCTTCTGAACTTTAATGCGTCTTAAATCCTTCGGGGACCGTTTTCGGTGTCGGAGTGGTTTTTAAAGTTGGACGTGTCGGTTCTGGTTCCACTGGACTTTTCTCAGCAGCGCAGCAAAACTTTTCAAACTGTTTCTGATGGAAAAGACACTAAACGTGTGACGATAAGGATGAAGACTGAGTGACGTCACCACCGCCCGGCGTCATTTAGAAACTTTTCTTCTCGGTTACTGTGCTTTTATTTTGAAAATTCCCGCCCCGTATGTTTTTTCTTCTTCTCCCCTTTGGACAAAATGATGCTAATTTATTTATAAAAATTGGTGGAAAAGTTCTAAATCTTCCCTGATGGAAATGAAAAATATATGACTGTGAATTAAAAGATGAAATGTGTCATGTCTGGAATCTGTAAATATTTTAAAAGAAGCTTTAAACAAACATAAATGTCACTGAATATTAGACATCACATTTTAAACTTTGAATTCCTGATGGAGAGGAAAAAACATCAACAGAATTATTGATTACAACGTGACAGCAGCATTCTTCAATAAGATTTATTTTTAAAGTCTGAATTTAGGCCATCAATCTAAACATTTGAAAGTGAATTTAATGGAGAATAAAAACATTATATTATCCATTTAAAGCTGATTAAGTGGTAAAATATAAATACATTAATTTAAATAATTAAACTGAACTGATTATTTGAAGAAATGTGATATTTCAGTTACTCCCTCTCAAAAAACAAATCACATTTTAACTTTGTTTTGTTTTTTTTTTTGGGTGGGGGCACAAGAACTGCCCAAAGGTCAACCTAATTTTCAGGCTGTTCATGGGCGCATGTACGTGACAGAATAACGAGCTTTTCTTCAGAAAAACGGTTGACTTTATGTTTTAGTTCAGATTTCTTTGAACTGTTTTAAAATAACATTTTTTATTTAGTTACTCCATTTGTTTTTCTTTAACTAATTGACATTTGGTTTTAAAATAAGGAATGTTGGCTTTTGATATTTTACTAAACTTTAAATGACAGCTTTCTGTGTAAGATTTGTTAAAATATCAAAGTGTCACATTCAAAGTTTTATCATATTACTTTTGTACATTTTTTAAAAAATTAAAGATTCAACATTTATTTTGCAATAAACTAAAGTTAATTGGCATCTGTGTCACGGCTGCTGACGCAATTATGACGTCACCTAAAGCCGACCTTAGATGGACCTGGATCAGTTTAGTCCGGTTTGAATTTGACTGAGTTTAAGATTTAAACTCACTCTGAAGTCAAAGCGAGAATTTTTTTTAAACAAAAATGACTGTTTTTTTTCCCTCCCACACTGAATAAAGTTAAACTGAAACAAAATGAAACATTTGAGCCTTTTTAGAAAGATTTCACTGTGAATTTCTCAACTGAAACAAGAAATTAAAACGACTCTACACGCGCACACGCACGCAGTTTCTGATTTCATCTTTTTGGTGAAAAACATTTTAAAGTTGCTTCTTGCTGCTGAAATAATTCAACACTTTATTTAAACACACAAAGGATCAATTTTTATGATTAAAATCTAAAGTGCATTTATGAAAAAGTAATTATTTACCAACAAAAGATGATCCAAACAAAAACATCTACAGATAAACAAATTATGACAGAAAGTCTTTGATTTAATGATTAAAATGGAAAAAAAATGTGTAAGGAGTCCAAAAGTTTGAAATAAAGTTTTTTTTTCCTCGTCTTTATTGAAAAGAGACACGACAGTAAAAGACTCTGCTTTTAGAAGATTTTAACAACGATTCTGTACAGCCAATTAAAACAACAACAACAATAATTACAATTAGAATAACAAGAATGAGCTGGAGCAGAAATCAAAAGTGAAGAAAAAAAAAATCAAATGTTTCCCGCCAGTTGCGACAACTGGAGTGGGCGGGGCTTAGGACGGCATGCTGCATGGTGGGAGAACGCTGAGGTAAGAAAACATGCAAACCAAAAGTCAGTTAATATGAGTCTTTATGTCTGCGGTCTATGTACAGGCTGCGAGCGTTCACCACTTTTAAACACAGGAAGTCAGCTAGCAAACACTGCGTCATGCTATGGTCACTTCCGCTCAACCAGGTAGCCATGATTTAGCATAAATAATCAACGTGAAAACATGATGTGTTATGTTTTCGGCTAACAAAACATCCAAAAACACTATTTTTTTTTTCAAACTCCACAACACGGTAGAATGCGTCAAGCAAAACACCAAAAACTCCAACATGGTTAAATTCAAACCAAATGTTCCTGAAATGACTCTTATTTATTTTCACTTGGTTAACTAGCTTAACAGTTACTTCAACAGGTTTCCAATCCAGCTAACTTGGCATTATTTGTTGCCCGTGTTACTAATGAGGTTACATATCCGAGGTTAGCTCGCCCACTTTAAAGTGACAGCTGAAGATTTTTTCTTTTTTATAAACATGTTAAAATTTTTTCACAAAAACATTTGAGGAAAACCCTCTCTTAAGAAAATAATAAATTATAGATATTAGTGTAATAGCGGCTAGCGAGGATAAGCAGCGAAACGTTAGCTCGCTGCAGTTTAACTTAGCTTAATGTGATGTTTCCATTTAGGAAACTTTCACACTTGTTTCAGTCAAACATGGCACATTTTAGTAAATGCTTACAAGGAAAGAGAAACTTTGCTTGCGAGACAAAATGATGCTAGCTTTTTTCACCGTTCACTAATGTTAACAGAGGTAGCGCATTTCTGTCAAACAAAGATGACGCACCACAATAAAAGTACAAAAACAATGTTTTCCCAAAGCGCCATCAACAGGCTTTAACTTTAGCATTTTAACTAAATTAGTGAAAAAATAACGGCCTCAGGATGACAGGAAGTGGGCGTGGCATAGGAAGTGAATGTTTGCATAGTTCCACTCCACAACGCAACAAACAAATTATTTGAGTGGTGCAATTATCATTAACATAACTTCCTGCTGAGCTCGTTAAAAAGTTGCTTTTCAAATTTAAGTGTCAGAAACGTTTAGTTTTTCTGTCAAATGTCAGTGCGACAACAGGAGTTTATGACGTCAGTATTTCACAGATAAAATCGTGATTTTGAGCCACTCAACCAGTAAATCCAAAAATGTTGAACATGATGTCACTCAGTGGGTTTCCGTGACGATTCACAGTGTGCAAACTGAAAATGTCCTTCATGGAAACATGTTAACCCTCCACCCCTCCTTTTTTTGTTTGCTATTACAGGTCATGTGACATTCTAAAATATACAACACTGTGATGTGGACAAAATAAGAGACAATCACTTGTTAAATGTGATTAAAGATGACATTACGACACTATTGGATTAAAAACAAAACAAAACCACAGAATGGTAATACTCAGCAGGACTTTGCATTCCGTTGCTGTGACGACTAGAATTATGGTTCTCACGAGAACACTCTGAACGCAGAAGTCGTCATTGTGAAAGTGTTGCTAAACGTTTTGTGTGAGTCTGTAATGGAAACCCAGCGAGTGTTTCAGACAACAAACATCACAAACACATACATTTGGCAGTCAACTTAAATTCAACGTTTGCTGAAAATTGCGATGGTTCAGTCAACATGTTTCACATCCAGGTACAAAATAAATCATTGTCATGGCGACTGGTGAGAAAAAGTTTACACACACACACACACACACATATATATATATATATATATATATATATATATATATATACATATACTCAACAAAAATATAAACGCAACACTTTTGGTTTTGCTCCCATTTTGTATGAGATGAACTCAAAGATCTAAAACTTTTTCCACATAAACAATATCACCATTTCCCTCAAATATTGTTCACAAACCAGTCTAAATCTGTGATAGTGAGCACTTCTCCTTTGCTGAGATAATCCATCCCACCTCACAGGTGTGCCATATCAAGATGCTGATTAGACACCATGATTAGTGCACAGGTGTGCCTTAGACTGCCCACAATAAAAGGCCACTCTGAAAGGTGCAGTTTTGTTTTATTGGGGGGGATACCAGTCAGTATCTGGTGTGACCACCATTTGCCTCATGCAGTGCAACACATCTCCTTCGCATAGAGTTGATCAGGTTGTCAATTGTGGCCTGTGGAATGTTGGTCCACTCCTCTTCAATGGCTGTGCGAAGTTGCGATGACGAACTGGAGTCAGGTCGAGACCCCGATGAGGACGACGAGCATGCAGATGAGTTTCCCTGAGACAGTTTCTGACAGTTTGTGCAGAAATTCTTTGGTTATGCAAACCAATTGTTTCAGCAGCTGTCTGAGTGGCTGGTCTCAGACGATCTTGGAGGTGAACATGCTGGATGTGGAGGTCCTGGGCTGGTGTGGTTACACATGGTCTGCGGTTGTGAGGCTGGTTGGATGTACTGCCAAATTCTCTGAAACGCCTTTGGAGATGGCTTATGGTAGAGAAATGAACATTCAATACACGA
Organism: Thalassophryne amazonica; assembly: GCF_902500255.1. NCBI lineage: Eukaryota > Metazoa > Chordata > Actinopteri > Batrachoidiformes > Batrachoididae > Thalassophryne > Thalassophryne amazonica. The sequence goes on from NC_047103.1 coordinate 172,808,517, forward strand.
GCAACAGCTCTGGTTGACATTCCTGCTGTCAGCATGCCAATTGCACGCTCCTTCAAATCTTGCGACATCTGTGGCATTGTGCTGTGTGATAAAACTGCACCTTTCAGAGTGGCCTTTTATTGTGGGCAGTCTAAGGCACACCTGTGCACTAATCATGGTGTCTAATCAGCATCTTGATATGGCACACCTGTGAGGTGGGATGGATTATCTCAGCAAAGGAGAAGTGCTCACTATCACAGATTTAGACTGGTTTGTGAACAATATTTGAGGGAAATGGTGATATTGTGTATGTGGAAAAAGTTTTAGATCTTTGAGTTCATCTCATACAAAATGGGAGCAAAACCAAAAGTGTTGCGTTTATATTTTTGTTGTGTATATATATATATATATATATATATATATATATATATATAAACTAAAAGCTTTCACACGTAACAATTCCTCTTGCAGAAGAGGAATTATTTACATACAGGAAGTGTGTAGAAAAAAAGCAATAGAAGAAGAAGCCCTTCTGAGTGAATCACTGAGTGGTTCAGGAAGACTGATTGGTCAGGACAGAGGGGGGTGGGGCTTTTTCCTCATCATTTTGTAAAGACATATTTACACAAAACAAAGCAGCGCCGTGCTAATTAAGATGTGCAAAGCAAAAATAAAATAAACACAATCCAGTTTTACAAGAACTTTCTCTAAACCATCGGTAACAGCGTTTGGTGGTGGTACGAAATTTTTGGTTTGTTCTAAATTAAATCATCCAGAGACACAAACACAAAAAGTCAAAATGGCTAACGCAGTCATTTAGTCTGGTCTGAGGCGTGAAAGTTCGTGATTTACTTTGTGTTTCCAGGAAAAAAACAGATGTTCCTGCAAAGTTTCAACACGTACAATTGGTTAACATGTTGCTAGCATGTTAGCAGGTATGGCTAACGGCTGAGCTGCTCATGAATAAAATATCATGCAAACTGCAGCGCGTCAATGCTTGGAAAATAAATGTTGGAGAAAATGTCATCATTCTGTCTGATTTTTTTTTTTTAATCCATAACATCCTGTGAGACTGCAGGAAGTGCTTCCCATCATCTGAAGGGTTTATGTTTTTCACACTGCGGTGACACTGTTCGCACAAACAAAGAAGAAGAAGAAGAATTCCCTTTTTGCTCCACGCGGCTTCTCAAAAGATTTTATAAAATTTTTGTGAACAGTGTTCAGTTTGAGTGACAGTTTGTTTTCAGGGAAATTTCTCAGTTAAACATCTGAATTCTTTAACATGACATCTGCGGCACAGAATCGTGCATCACGCATTTGCCTAAAGCTGCTTCTTGGATTATCTGTCTCAGCATGCTGTGGGGATCCCCCGCTGACAAACGCTGCTCTAGTATAAATAATCGATACATCCTGACATTTCAAAGAAAACATTTCAAAGAATCTGATAGAAACTGACCGAGTCCAGGTTTGGTAATTAATAAGTCGATGTTACGACATGTCCGATTACCAGCCGATGTTACGACATGCCCGATTACCAGCTGGATTTGATTTTAGAACACTTACACTTTTAGAGATGGACAGAAATCATCACAAGAGAGGATAAAAATAAAAAATGTAAATTTCAAATTTTACACATCTGGACAAACTACATGTGTAAATGACCTTTTTGTTTTTAAGCCACTCCCTCCTGACAGAGGGCGGGGCTTATTAACTAGCCCGACTGCATCTGTGACGTACACAGTTGTTTCTTCGTTTGGATGGAGTTTGTGTTTTTAAGTGTTTTCATGTTTTTTGATGTTACACAGCATCATTATCGTTAGAACATCGTTTCATTAATTTTTTTGCTGTGAAGTGAACGAAGTGAAAAATTTAAACTTTGTGTTTTGAGATCGAGGTGGAACATGTCTTTTGTTAATTTAATTTTCTTAACGTCACGTAGTCATTGGTCCCTGAGCCTGGAAAGATCGTCCAAATGCGAATAACTTTATTTAAATAAAAAACAACGGGAAAATTTTAATTATTGGTCCGGAAACACATCAAGGAACAACATTACAGTTAAATAAAAACAACACACTGCGAATAAATGAGCTTTAAAATTTTACATCAACATATTCACATAAAAAAATGTGTCAAAGTAGGAACGTTCATTAAAAACAGACAAAACATGGTGACACAGAGGTCACATGACCACCGACAGCATCATTGTTTAAGTCTCATGTTTGTTGATCGATTTTGTCTTCACAGAGAAGTTCTGAAGGTTGCACAGGTTGATCGGTTGGGTGTGTGTGTGTGTGTGTGTGTGTGTGTGTGAATATTTAATTTGTTAAAAAAAAGACAAATATTTGGGGGGAAAATCCTTATCCGAGTATTTTTTTTTTTTTTTTGAAAAAATCAAGTTTATTATTTTGGAAACATTGCAAGTATAAACTCACACATTTTTGTCAATAAAGTCTTATTTTAAGATTAAAAAAAGATTTTAGATAAAAATTTTTGTTTTGCCGTCAAAAGAAAACGATTAAAACGTTACGACATTAAAATTTTGAAAAATGCAGAAAATCTTCAAACATTTTGGATGATTCATAAATTCAAGTTTGTGATTTGGAGAAATTTTCTCTCAGATCCGTTTACGTGAGTTGTTTCTAATCACGGCACATTTATCTCGCCTGCCTGAGATTTTTTCCGCTAAAACGTTCACACAAAAAAGTTTGTTTCAAAATATTTGGAATCATGTGCCTCATTCTTGCAACAGCACAAATTTTAAAAATCGTATAACTTTAATATTTTTACAGTGTCCCTAATATTTTGTCACAGGTGAAGGACTAGCACAGCGTAAAAACTGAAGTACGACTGTTGGACGAAAATGTCAGTGGTTCACTTGTTCATCAGTTTATCAACTTTCTCGTATTTCACTCAAGAAATTTTGCTGATGTCGAACGTTTGTTGAACTTTAAAATAATGCAATCTGCCGACGTTGTCATAAATGATAACAGCTGCCATATTAGCACGTAGCTAACTGCTTTACTGGCGTAGAAACTCTTCCAACAACATAATAACAAAGAATCGGATTGTACAGATACACCCACTTTAGCTGATTATTAACTTATTATCATTAGCAACGTCCTAGCTATGTAGCTAACTACCAAATTCAACACAATGGCTTGATGTTCAAGCTAGCTTAGCTAGTTAGAGTGCAGCTAGCCTGAATGTGTATTTGTGAAGAAATGTGTTCACCAGGTAACGAGTGAACTTCCTAAATAGTTTAGAAGCTAGATATTCGGTTAGCGTCACGGTGACGACCTACAACACTGCACGAGTCACTAAACACCGTCGTGTAAACGAGTGCCGAGCTCCGCCTATTTCTGAGAATGCACAAATGGAATTGACGTAATCGTGCAACGCTGGACGAAAGTTCTGAGTGACTCAGTTTGTGTGTCTTGAGTTAGCATAAAAACATTGTTAGTGTTTGTTTTGGACATGTGCACGTAGTGTTCCAGGAGTGAATGAGCGTGCACGTACACACTGTGCTGTGACTGGTTGGCAAAAATCATGTGATTATTTCCCAAAAGGTGTTGATTGCACAAATATGTTTTGAGTGTAACGACAGGTGCAGAACTGGAGGTGGCGCCGTAGTGCGAGAGTAATCATCTATTTTCCCAGCATACTTTGGGGTGTTCCCTCTTCAGACCTTGACGCGGCTCTCCCAAACAGATGCAGCGTCATGACTTCTCACCCAGTCTCTGAGTGGACAGTGGCAGGTGTAGTGGGCGGGGCTTAGCATTGTTCACTGAGATTGGTTAAAGTTTCTTGAGTCATATGAGGGCGGCGCTCCCGGCACTGCTGCAGCTGTTGTTGCGATTGGTGTTCCGGCGTGACAGGTTGGGCGTGGCCATGAGCGGGTAGCGCTCATCGGGACATCCGTACTGCGCTAGCATGTCCACGCACTCCTGACTGCTGGCCTGCCGAGCGTATGCCATGGCACTGTTCCCGTGGGCGTCCCTCGCCATCAGGTCCACGCCGTACTGCAGAGAGACAAACAAATGCAACGATTCTGAATCATGCTTACAAACATGGCAGAAAACAGACGCGCCAGTGCAGGCGCCGGAAGTCAGCGTATTCCATTAAAGTAAAAAAAAAGGGTAAAGCACTCTCGTTTGAACCCTGCGTGATATCACGGGATTTGACCACTAACAGGGACCTGCGTTCCCATTGTGCAACATATACACAACATTACTTCACATGGACAAATGGTGCACTGTTTTGTTTTCGGCTGCAATCACAGAAGCAATTGTGAAAAGTGCAGGTTTTTTTGGTTCCCAGTGGAGAAGAAACGACGAGACAAATGTGAGACGTCGTGTCGGTAAGTGTTAGCCTACACAGCTAACCAGAGTAGCTCCGTTCTCTCACTGTAAAAATACAGCAGTGCCGAAAAAATACAGGAACACTGGAAAATACTGCAACACTATAAAAATACAGCAGCACATAAAAATACTGCACTGTAAAAATACAGGAACACTGAAAAATACTGCAACACTATAAAAATACAGCAGCACATAAAAATACTGCACTGTAAAAATACAGGAACACTGGAAAATACTGCAACACTAAAAATACAGCAGCACATAAAAATACTGCACTGTAAAAATACAGGAACACTGAAAAATACTGCAACACTATAAAAATACAGCAGAACATAAAAAATACTGCACTGTAAAAATACAGCATTGAAAAAATACAGGACTGTAAAAAAGCATTAACACTGAAAAAATACAGCAGCAATAATATAAAAAAAAAAACTGCAACACTGAAAAATACAGCAACATTATAAAAATAGCAACACTGTAAAAAAAATTATAGAAAAAAGAACTATAAAAACACAGCAATGTTTCATAATACGTTAATATACTCCAGACAATAATACAAAAACACAAATGCACACAACAATTAATTATCTGATACAAAATATACTGTAGTATAAAGAAAATAATTAACTTACAATATTAATTTATTTAACCTTTACTTAACTAGGTTAGTCCCACTTAGATGGAGACCTCTTTTACAAGGGAGACCTGGACAATTATAAAGTTTCCAGTCCATCAAACACGAGGAGAACACGCAAACTCCACACAGAAAGGACACAGGTGAGAACTGAGTCCATAAACGTCTTACTGTGAGGCAACAGTGCTAACCACTAAGCCACTGTGCTGCGCCGTTCGCCTCATCCCGCAATACTAGTTCTGCTTACCAAAAGTGGCCCACTAGGCAGCTTGCATTCCACGCCCGGCTCCAAGCCAGTGAGCCGGGCTTCTTACCCATTTAAAGTTTGAGAATAGGATGAGATCGTTTTGGCCCCAAGGCCTCTAGTCATTCGCTTTACCAGACAAAGCTGCAAGCGGGGAGTGCCAGCTATCCTGAGGGACACTTCGGAGGGAACCAGCTACTCGATGGTTCAATTAGTCTTTCGCCTCTACACCCAGGTCGAATGGCCGATTTACACGTCAGGACCACCACGGGCCTCCAGCAGTTTCCTCTGGCTCCGCCCTGCCCAGGCATAGTTCACCACCAGTGGTAGGCACAGCTAACCTAAAGGTTAGCTTCGATAACCGCTAATACGCTAACTGAAAAGTGAACTACCTTAGTCAGGAGAATACAACAGCTAACCACTAAGTTTTAGTATTGACTCTGGTACACTGTCAGCTACTGACAAGCCAGTTTTGAGTTTAAGCACCGCCAACGCGTCTGAGTAAAAACAAAGGTGATCACAAACCCAACACAAACAATGAGTCAGAGCTTATGTCTTTGAGCGCCCTGCCCAGTGCTGTAAGGAAGAGTCAATTACTTTCAGCATGGAACAGTACAGATGTGGGACATCAAAAGCAAAGCAGTTTTGACTTATGGTTTTGATTTTATAAATGAAATGAATTCCAGACAGTTTATCAAATTAACATCAACTTTGTCATTTTTACAAAGTGAAAAATATCGCACATATGTTTTAGTTTTATACTAATGCGCTAATTCTGAAGGTTTGAGCCTTAACACACACAGATGCCAAAAAGCATTATGGGAAAATGAGCCTCCACTCATCACTGGTTGGTTGGTTTATTTATCTGTAAAAAACCAACACACAAGTTACTGTAACGTGTGTTGCTTTTTTACAGATAAATGTGAATTTGTGTATGTGTACAGTAAGTCAGACTTGTTTGTAGTGGGGGTTGGCCTCCGCCAGGGCTGCACCTTGTCACCAATCCTGTTTATGATATTCATGGACAGGATATTGAGGTGTAGTCGGGGTGAGGAGGGTTTCCAGTTTGGTGGATTCAGGGTCTCAAAACTGCTTTTTGCAGATGATGTGGTCCTGTTGGCTTCATCAACCTGTGACCTCAAACACTCACTGGATCGGTTCACGGCCAAGTGTGAAGCTGCTGGGATGAGGATCAGCACCTCAAAATCTGAGGCCATTGTTCTCAGCAGGAAACCAATGGATTGCCTACTCTGGGTAGAGATTGAGGTCTATGGATTGCCTACTCTGGGTAGAGATTGAGGTCTTGCCCCAAGTGAAGGAGTTCAAGTACCTTGGGATCTTGTTCACGAGTGCGGGGACAATGGAACGTGAGATTGGCTGGAGAATCAGGGGCGGCGTTGCATTCACTCTACCGTACTGTTGTGACAAAAAGGGAGCTGAGCCTAAAGGCGAAGCTCTCAATCTACTGGTCAGTCTTTGTTCCTACTCTCACCTATGGTCACGAGGGTTGGGTCATGACCGAAAGAACTAGATCGCGGGTACAAGTGGCCGAAATGGGTTTCATTAGGAGGGTTGGTGGTGTCTCCCTTAGAGATAGGGTGAGATGTTTGGTCATCCGTGTGGAGCTCGGAGTAGAGTCGCTGCTCCTTCGTGTTGAAAGGACCCAGCTGAGGTGGTTCAGGCATCTGGTAAGGATGCCTCCTGGACACCTCTCTAGGGAGGTCTTCTAGGCACGTCCATCTGGGAGGAGACCCCGGGAAGACCCAGGACAAGGTGGAGAGATTATATCTCCACACTGGCCTGGGAACGCCTCGGGATCCCCCAGTCAGAGGTGGTTAATGTGGCACAGGAAAAGGAAGTCTGGGGTTGCCTACTGGAGCTGTTGACCCGCGACCCGAACCCGGAAAAGCGGTTGAAGATGAGAAGATGTGTATTTGTAAATATGTCATTTATTTGGATGCTATTCACACTCCTATGGTGGCAGTGTTCCATGGATTTTGGGTCAAAATCCATAGAACACTGGCATCTGTGTGTGTTAAGGCTCAAACCTTCAGAATTAGCCAGTTACTTTAAGACAAAAACGTGTGCGATATTTTTCACTCTAAAAACGACAGAGTTGATGTTAATTAGATAAACTGTCCAGAATTAGCTTCATTTTTAAATCAAAACCATAAGTGAAAACTGCTTCGCCTTTGATGTCACCTGCCACATGTCTGGGGCACTGTATGTTGAATTTAAATAACTTCTTTTTTTTTTGCAGCAGCAGCAGCCTGGCATCCAGGCCCCTTCTGCTGGGGTCAGGTGGAGCTCAGCTCCTCACAGCTGCCCGACTACTGCAAAACACATAAGACAGGAACTAACGTGTGATTTCAGGGTTTACAAACTTTTTTGACTGTTCAGCTTTACTAACTATGCCAGCAAATAGACATTAGTGGACTAAAAATTAGCGGAACTAAATTTAGCAGAAGCTAATTGGTCCACTGATGGTTTTCAAAGTTAGCTGAAAAATTAATCCGCTAACAAAAAAGTTAGCTTCGCTAGTTAGTGGTTAGCAGAATAGCGGAACTGTGCCCACCACTGTTCACCACCATCAATATATACAAAATGAATGTAGACACTAATATACATAATTTAAAAAGTAATATGAAAAACACTAATATACAGAGAAAATGAAGCATTTGATATATAAAATACTACAATATACAGGAAAAACTAATTTATAATAGTAATATACAAAAACGTGGTTAGCACTGTTGCCTCACAGCGAGAAGGTAATGGGTTCAATTCCCGCCTGTGGCCTTTCTGTGTGGAGTTTGCATGTTCTCCCCATGTTTGTGTGGGTTTCCTCTGGGTGCTCCGGTTTCCTCCCACATGCAAAAGACGTGGGTTTGGTGGACTGGAATCTTTAAATTGTTAGTAGGTGTGCGAGTGGGTGTGAGTGTATTTGTCTGTTTGTGGCCCTGTGACAGACTGGCCCCGCACCACGCTCTATGACTGCTGGGATAGACTCCAGCCCTCCGCGACCCTTAATTGGACTAAGTGGTTGACGATGAGTATGAGTGTGTGTGTGTGTGTGTGTGTTAAATTGTAAAATATAGTTACGGTTTAATTCTAACGTCTTAAATAAAAAAACATTTCTGCTGGTTAATTCTTTCATTAAAACGGCCCCAATTTTTTAATTTTTTTCTGCAAATAAAATGTTTATGCTTAAAGTGATTCATTACAAAGTAACATTTTTTTATATGTCAGAATAAATATCTTGTCCAGAATTATGAACTGCGTAAATATGATTCTACTAAAAGAACTGAAAGAAGAAGTCAGACTTTAGGAACACCTAACCCAAACCCTGACCGACGGGGTTAGTGGTTTGGGTTAGTGGTCTTGGTTTGAGTTAGTGGTTTGGGTTAGGGGTTTTGATTTGGGTCAGGGTTAGCCCGTCTTACCCAGATGAGGAGCTGTGTGATGACCACATTGCCTTTGCGGCTGGCGAGGTGCAGCGCGTTGCGTCCGTCGCCTTCGCCACACGTCTCGTTGACCTGGTGACGGGAGCCGTGTGCCAGCAGCAGGATGACTGTGCACAGATCCTCCTCAGCTGCCGCCCTCAGGAGCTGCTGGCCCACAGAGAGCTCTGTGGACGGCAGCGAGGCCACAAAGAGACGCTGCTCATACTTAGCCCGTATCCAGCGCTCCCTCTCCTCCCTGAAAAACACCAGAACCATCAGAACCAGGGCCCACGGCCCAGAACCCAGAACTCAAAGACGTTTAATTAAAACACCAAAACCAGCAGAAGTATTGGATTACTTTGAGAAGAAAACAGAAGACATCAAGTTGAACATATCCCAGCATGCCTTAATCCAGCCACTACACCCTGCTATTGAGGTGGGCGCCACTACTGAGGTATCACCTAGATTTACAGAATTTGATAGTATCTCACTAGGCATGCTGACAAAACTCGTAATGTCAACAAAAAGCACAACCTGTTTATTTGATCCTATACCAACAAAACTGTTTAAGGACCTGTGGCCCACTCTTGGGCCGACTGTGCTGGAAATTATTAATCTTTCTTTAACGTCTGGATCTGTTCCTAAATGTTTCAAATCTGCAGTGATTAAACCATTACATAAGAAATCTAATCTTGACCCTAGTGTATTGACAAACTATTGGCTGATATCAAATCTATCATTTTGCTCTAAAATTCTGTGGAAAAAGTGGTGTCATGGCAGCTCGTGGACTATCTTACTGAGAATAATCTCTTTGAGCCACTTCAGTCTGCTTTTAGAAAATAGCAAAACACAAACATCCCAGACAGACAGACGGAGCAAAACAAATGAAGTTGTGTCTGATAACGAAGCTTCTGAGCAGCGGCTCTGATTTACAGAGGAGATGACACAGTTCACCCCGAAACTCTTAACTTCTTCAGAGTCTGTTGGATTTTGGAACTTAAAGTGCCGTGATGCTGCTGCTGTGATCATGGACGTGTGTGGACACACAGATACAGTGGGGAAAATAAGTATTTGACCTCCTGTTAATTTTTTGCAGGTTTTCCCACCTACAAAGAATGTTGAGGTCTGTAACGTTTATCATAGGTACACTTCAACTGTGAGAAACAGAATCTAAAAAAATAAATAAAGGGTAAGGATGATTCTGCGAAAGCTCAGAACTACACAGGAGGACCTGGTCGAGGACCTGGTCAATGACTTGAAGAGAGCTGGGACCACAGTAACAAAGATTACATTAGTAACACATGATGCTGTCATGGTTTAAAATCCTGCAGGGCAGCAAGGTCCCCCTGTGTAGTTCTGAGCTTTCTCAGAATCATCCTTACTCCACAAAGTGAGATCTTGCATGGAATCCCAGACCAGAGGGAGATTGACAGTCATCTTTTGTTTCTTCCACTTTCTAATAAATAATCAGAACAGTTGTTGTCTTCTACCAAGCTGCTTGCCTGTTGTCCTGTAGTCCATCCCAGCCTTGTGCAGGTCTACAGTTTTGTCCCTGGTGTCCTTAGACAGCTCTTTGGTCTTGGCTATGGTGGACAGGTTGGAGTGTGATTGATTGTGTGAACAGGTGCCTTTTATACAGGTAACAGGTGCAATTAATACAGGTAAAGAGTGCAGAATAAGAGGGCTTCTTAAAGAAAAATTAACAGGTCTGTGTGAGCCAGAATTCTTGCTGGTTGGAAGGTGTTCAAATACTTATGCAATAAAATGCAAATTAATTAACAAAGATTACATTAGTAACACATGATGCTGTCATGGTTTAAAATTCTGCAGGGCAGCAAGGTCCCCCTGCTCAAGCCAGCACATGTCCAGGCCCATTTGAAGTTCACCAATGACCATCTGGATGATCCAGAGGAGGCATGGGAGAAGGTCATGTGGTCAGATGAGACCAGAAAAGAGCTTTTTGGAATCAACTCCACTTACCATGTTTAGAGGATGAGAACAACCCCAAGAAAACCATCCCAACCGTGAAGCATGGGGGTGGAAACATCATACTCTGGGGGTGCTCTTCTGCAAAGGGGACAGGACGACTGCACCGTATTGAAGGGAGGATAGATGGGGTCATGTATTGCGAGATTTTGGAAAACAACCTCCTTCCCTCAGTAAGAGCATTGAAGATGGGTCATGGCTGGGTCTTCCTGCATGACAATGACCCTAAACACACAGCCAGGGCAACCAAGGAGGGGCTCCGTAAGAAGCATTTCAAGGTCCTGGAGTGGCCTGGCCAGTCTGCAGACCTGAACTCAATAGAAAATCTTTGGAGGAAGCTGAAACTCCAAACCTGAAAGATTTGGAGAAGATCTGTATGGAGGAGTGGACCAAAATCCCTGCTGCAGTGTGTGAAAACCTGGTCAAGAACTACAGGAAACGTCTGACCTCTGTAATGGCAGACAAATGTTTCTGTACCAGTTGTTAAGCTCTGTTTGTCTTGGGGGTCAAATACTTATTTTATGCAATAAAATGCAAATTATTTAAAAATCATTCAATGTGATTTAATGGATTTTTATTTATTTTTTTTTTTGATTCTGTCTCTCACAGTTGAAGTGAACCTACGATAAAAATTACAGACCTCTACATTCTTTGTAGGTGGGAAAACCTGCAAAACTGACGGGGTCAAATACTTATTTTCCCCACTGTGTGTGTGTGTGTGTATATATATATATATATATATATATATATATATATATATATATATATATATATATATATATACATATATACCTCATACAAAGTATAAACTGATGACAGAACTAATGTTTCAAAGAGGCAAACATACAAGCAGCAGTGCACCATAAACAAGACAAAATCAATTAACCTAATTTGACATATTATAGCAAGCCTTTAAAGGCCAACTAAAGTACCAAGAGACTTTATGTTATTTGGGCAATTGTTCCAAATATTGACACCTTTAACAGAAACACAATGACTCTTTACAGTGGTTTGAAACTTTGATATCTGAAATAACAATGTCCCTCAAACATTAGAACTGGAGTCTCTTGTTTTAAACAGGTCCTGGACGTGTTGGAGCAGAAGTTTGTTTTGCACTCTGAACATGAATTGTATTATGATAGAATCAATCATATCCCAAAATTTCAAAATATACAAACAGGTGAACAATGGATTTGTTGGCTCACGACATGGTTTCTTACTAATAATTCTTATAGCTTTCTTTTGGAGTAAAAATATAGGATTTGTGTTAGATTTGTAGGTGGTTCCCCAAACTTCAATACAGTCGGCCATGTATGGAACAAGTACTGAATGATATAAAGTAACTAATGAATGTTGGGGAGGAAGTCTTGTGCTTTGTACAAAATGGCAATAATCTTTGACATTTTAGATTTAACATAATTTATGTGTTTTCCAATGTAGATATTTGTCAATAAAGACCCCAAGAAACATGGTTTCATTAACAAGTTAAATTTCAACACTGTGTACTCGTAAATTTCTACATAAATTTCTGGGCTCCTTTAGAGATAGGGTGAGGAGCTCGGTCACTCAGGAGGAGCTCGGAGTCGAGCCGCTGCTGCTCCACATCGAAAGGAGCCATCTGAGGTGGCTCAGGGATCTTTTCTGGATGCCCCCTGGACGCCTCACTGGAGAGGTGTTCCGGGCATGTCCCATCTGGAGGAGGCCCTGAGGAAGACCCAGGACATGCTGGAGGGACTACGTCTCTCGGCTGGTTTGGGAACGCCTCTGGGTTCCCTCGGAGGAGCTGGGGGAGGTTTGTGTGGATCAGGAGGTCTGGGCGGCTTTGCTTGAGCTGCTGCCCCCGCGACCCGACTCCAGTTAAAGCAGAAGAAAATGGATGGATGGATTTCTGGGCTTGTTTCCAAATATGATACACTTTGTTTACCAAAGTGAAGCGATTCCTTAAACCCCTGTAGTTCCCTCTCCATCCCCACTACAAAACACAGTTGTGTCATCAGCAAATAAAATACAACTCACAAACTTAGAAACTAAACATATGTCATTAATGTATAAAAGAAACAGCAAAGGTCCAAGGACTGAGCCCTGGGGCACCCCACAAGTGCACCTCAAAAATTCAGAGTTTATCCCACTCAAGTGAACATATTGATACCTATCTATCCTGGCTATCCAGTCATTTGCTAAACCTCTGATGCCATACATCCATAACTTATCCAATAATGAGGCATGATCTATTGTATCAAATGCTTTCTGCAACTCAAAAAACAAAAAAACAAAACAAAAAAAAAACCCCCAATGGTGTATTGTTTGTTCTCAATTGCATTTGTAACATGTTCCACAAAATCAGTTAGCGCCAGTGAAGTGGTACGATTTTTCCTAAATCCGTATTGCTGCTCATTTAATATATGGTGTTTGGATCATCCAACCTCTTAATGACTACTTTTTCCAGAATTTTAGAAAATTAAGGTAACGGTGAGATTGGCCTATAGTTAGAAAAAACATGTTTATCACCGAATTTGAACAGCGGTACCAATTTAGCTATTTTCAGTTTGGAAGGAAATCTCCCAGTCACAGGTTTAATGACACAATCATGTTTTTATCAAAGCCTACCAAAATTATCGTGATCAGTTGACTATACTTATACTATATCAATTATTTCATATTCAGTTCATCAGGTTCTCTAATAAACATGGAATCTGAAAAGTTGGTCCTCATTTTCCTGTTTTCCCAAGAACTCCTATTAGAAGGAACAACTGAACTTGCTATTTTTTCCCCCACATGGGCAAAATATCATTAAAATGATCTACTATAGCTTTCTTTTCCTTGACTACTGTATCAGTATTTGAGTAAAAATATGTTGGATAATCTTTGACAACTGTTTTATTTTTGATAATTTAAGAGCTTCCAAGTACCTTTTTTTTTCCAATTCCAAATCACTGTAATACTGCTTTTTGCAAGATCTCATGATATTGGTTAACTTGTTTTTATAAGTTTTATATTTACTCTCAGCCACAAGTGTTCTATGCTTTAAAAATTGCTTGCTTGTATTTTTTTCTTTTTGCATGCATTCAGCAGACCCTTAGTGATCCAAGGTGTGTCGGTAGTTCACGTGCACTCCACCTTTGATATCAGTGGACAATGTTTGTCGTACAACTTGGAGATAAATGATTCATACGATCGGTCGATGTCTTCAAGGTGCCACACTAGTCTTGGTGTAATAAATCTTCTCTAAGATTAGCCATAGATTTCTCAGTTATTTTCCTTTTAAAATCTGGAGTGTCAACATGATCAACTTTATCAACTAAAGAGTTAAAAACAACAAAAACCGATCACCTTAATATTTCTCCTGTTTTTCTTGTTACTTAATGCTGACAATTACACTGTATTTGTCTTTCTGATGCCTGATTCTGCTTTTTTTCTCTCTGTTTGAGGTGTGGCTCCATCCAGAGATGGGTGTGGTGTCTGTTCCAGAAACCGTCCTGTGCACCGCCAACATTTCCTGTATATTCGTTTTGTGAATTGTTTTGTAATTTATGTCTGTATCATGGCCCAAGCAGAGGGTCACCCTTTTGAGTCTGGTCTGCTTGAGGTTTCTTTTTTCTTACCACTGTTGCTCTGGGGGTTGGTAAGGTTAGACTTTACTTGTGTGAAGCACCTTGAGGCAACTCTGTTGTGATTTGGCACTATATAAATGAAAATAAGTTGAAATTGAAAAACCAGCAAGCGATCACTGTCACTACAGTCATCCACAGTAATCCACCTATTAAATTCCCAACAATGACATTTGTTAATACATTGTCAATGAGTGTCGACGTGTTCGTAGTAATCCTGGTTAGATGTGTTATTGCTGGATATAATCCCACACAGAATCTAAGAATTATATGTATAAGGCCATGAGGATTTAGGAAGTCCATGTTAAAGTCTTCACAAACAAATAAAAGCTTATTGATTTTAGTTGAATTATACATCTCTGTGAATTTCTCCACAAAAATGTTCATATTCAATCCGGGAATGGTAAATAAATGGACTGCATTTATATAGCGCTTTTCCATCTGCATCAGACGCTCAACGTGCTTTACAGTAATGCCTCACATTCATCCCGATGTGAGGCTGCTGCCATACAAGGCGCTCATTACACACCGGGAGCAACTAGGGGATTAAGAACCTTGCCCAAGGCTCCTTAGTGATTTTCCAGTCAGGTGGGGCTTTGAACCGAGGATCTTCTGGTCTCAAGCCCAACACCTTAACCAGTAGACCATCACCTCCCCAAATTCTATAAATACAATTTATAATAATAATAATGTTTTTTGATTTTTCACATGTGATCTCCACAGTAACACATTCCATGACACCATCCAAGGAAAAAGACATATTCGGCACGATTTCACAGTAATGACTGGATCTGACGTAAAGAGCCCCCCCACCCCATTTATTTGATCTATATTTGGCAAAAAAAAAAAAAAAAAAAAATCAGAACCCTCAAGCAGAACAGAATCAACATACTCATCTTTTAACCATGTCTCAGTAACTGCAACAACTGAAAAATATTTATTAGTAAGCTTAAGACAGTCCTGGATGTTGGAAAAATTCATTGAAAGACTTCTATTAGAATGCACAGCAGACAATGCCCCGTTTATGAAGGAATACTGCTTAAATTGTTCCTCAGTGAAATCATTACAATACTAAGTTCTATCTTTAAGGAAGAAACAATCTGGATCAATATTGCTTTCAATGTTACAAAATTTATGTTCAGTGTCATCAATAATGTTTAAATTTACTCCGGTGCAGGAGTAAATTTTGAAAAGTCAGTCGTCATCTTGAAAGAAATGTAACCCACAATTCAAAAAAGCAGTTTTAGTAAAGTTCAGCTTCACGAAGTGAACGTAAACATGAGACAGAATTTCTCAAAACGTGTCCCTTTACATTCAAAGCATTCGAGCTGCTCACACATATTCCTGATGCACAGAGCTCTGGCATTTTCAGGTGCATCCTTTAGTTTAATAAAAAGCTGACAGTTTGTCACCCAGACCGAGTGGATTTGAGCCTGTTTTCTACGGAGTCTGGCTTTCCTGGCGACGTCTGCATTAGTCTGAGTAAGGTACTCATTCCTGGAAACATTCGTGCCTTTCAGCTTCTTTCCCTGTTTAAGTCATACAATTTTCGTTATTTTCCTGATTAATGACAATGTGTTTGCTATGGAGGAATGACCTGTTCCTCTGTTGTTTCCTCGTGTCCACCGTCATCAGAACTAACTCCCCTAACAGCTTGTGAAAAGTTCCTTGGTCTGATTTTTAATCCGGAGATGTAAGATTTTCTGTTCCTGGCAAGCGTCCAGTTTATATTTACATTCTAAATCTTATTGTGATATCTGACTGTTTTGTAAATAATTGCACAAAAAAAAACAAAAAAAAACACCTGAAGCATTTCCAACATTTACATAAATAGTTGTATTCAACTTTGTTTTTTTGCTACATTTGTACATATATTTTTGAAATGTACAATTTATATTTCCATTTTAAGTTATGAAAATGGTTCGTTAAACAAGTTTGTGGTTTTCAGAGTAAAAACAATTTTTTTCTACTTGGATTTTGTTTTTGTGTGATTTTAGGTTCACTGTGTTAATACAGCAGGTCAGAATGAATGAAGTAGCAGACCAGACTCAAAGGGGCGACCCTCTGCCTGGGCCATGATACACACACAAATTACAAAACAATTCACAAGACGAATATACAGGAAATGCTGTGGGTGCACAGGACAGGAGGGTCTCCAGCACAAATACCACACCCATCTCTGGATGGAGCTGCACCTTAAACAGAAAGAAAGAAAGAAAAAAAAAAAAACAGAATCAGGCATCAGACAGACAAGAAATACAGTATAATTTGTCAGCATTAAACAACAAGAAAAACAGAAGAAATACTAAGGTGATCGCCGACCACCAGCCCTAAGCTTCACTAAAAGACCCAGAATTTAGATAAAGTTGAGGCCGCAGCACGCTCCAATTACTAAAAAAATGAATTTAAAAGAGTAAAAAGCATAGTAACATACTATGCCAGTATGCTAGCCATACAAAAGGGAAAATAAGTGCGTCTTATGTCTGGACTTGAAAGTCTCCACAGAATCTGACTGTTTTATTGATGCAGGGAGATCATTCCACAGAACAGGGACACGATAAGAGAAAACTCTATGACCCACAGACTTTTTATTCACCCTAGGGACACAAAGTAGTCCTGCACCCTGAGAACGTAAAGCCTGGGCCAGTATGTAAGGTTTAATTAGGTCAGCTAGGTAGGGAGGTGCCAATCCGTAGCAGAACCTTAAAATCTGATCTCACTGGGACAGGAAGCCAGTGAAGAGACGCCAAAATGAGTGTGATGTGGCCGAACTTTCTGCTTTGTGTTAAAAGTCTGGCTACAGCATTTTGAACCAATTGGAGAGCCCTAATGCTGAGATCAAAGACAAAATCAAAGACAGCAAATCAAAGTAAAGACATTAATAATCAAAGTAAAGACATTATGACATGAATACGTGTTGCCACTGTGTCGAACAAGAAATTTGAGTTATGCTTGTTTTTGTTGATCAAATCAGAGTAATAGGTCCACTTTGTAGCCAGTAATGCATGCTTATAGTCTAAGATAGCATCACGCCACGTGAGGTGGAATACTTCTAATTTAAAACTTATCTGAAAAGCTAATCCGCTAACAAAAACATTAGCTTTGATAATTATCAGTTACCGGATTAGCTGAACAGTGTCCACCACTGGTTATGTACAACACTTACTAGTGTTTTTAACAGGCTGCATTTATGACTCGTGGTCGTGCAGGTGCACAAACCTTCTTACACCTGCAGCGATAGTTGCATTTTACTGCCAGCATTCTTGTTCTTGCCATCATGATGCTATGTGCTTCCATCCTGTTTAGTTTGTCCAGGTAGGGTTTCCTTTTTCCTATTTCCAACGTTTTTACGTTTTCAATGTAATGTTTTACCTTTGATATTCTTCTTTAGCTGTTCGCCTATTTTCCTTTTTATATCTCCTTTGCTTGTTTGATCCGTTATCTGCAGTTTTTCCTTAATCCTGTTGACTTCCCTTTTCCATGGTTTACTATTGTTGTTGATTATTCTTTTCTTTAGGTCTGATCCTACTGTATTTATCCTTTTTTGGAAGTTGATCTTGTTTTTTTGTATTATATGGTCTATATCCCAGAGCCCTGTTTCCGCATACATGATTTCTCTCGGTGTTGTTGTTGGTAGTATTAGGAGCTGTTTTAATATATTGTCCAAGATTTGGTTCCTCATTTTCCCCTCCTTTTTTGTTGTTACCACTGACTCTCCTGCATACACAATTATTGAGATTATGCATGATTCCACTAGTTGCCAGATAACTCATCTCTATTCCTCTTAGGTCCGGGCGTCCTGCTATTTGTAGGATGGTTTGTAAGGCTCCTTCTGCTTTCTTTTTTGCTTCTTCTATTTGGACGGCTTGGTTGTTGTTATTGTTGATTATTTTCCCTAGGTATTTGTAATTTACACATTTTTCCAGTTTTTTTGGGTCCTATGTCGAAATTTGTATCATCTTTTGGTTTCCCTATCATCATAACTTTACTTTTTTCTTCCCCAAATTCTATGTGGTACCTATCTGCCAGATCATTTGTTATATTTAGCATTATTTGCATTTCCTTGGCCGTCTCTGCTATGAGGGCTATGTCGTCCATCCATAGTAGGCATCCTATTTTTTTCCCTGTACCTGTCTCTATTCCAAGGTTGCTATTCATGATCTCTTTGCCTATTTCGTCTATTAGTAGTGCGTACATTATGACTGACAGGACTCCTCCTTGTCTAATGCTGTCTTTGATCTGTATTTGTCTTTTAAGTCCATATCTGGTCATTATTGAGGCTTTCAGGTTTTCGTTGAGCTCCTTTATTTTTAGCCATATTTTGTCTCTTAGTCCATTTTTGTAGAGCGTGTACATCAGAGCATCTGCCCAGGCTTTATCATATGCTTTGGTCACATCCAGGAACGTTATGTATCTTGGTTTTTTGTTGTCAATCAGGTGGTTTAATAGTAAGATATGGTCTGCAGTTCCTATGTTTTCCTTACCACCTCCCTGTAGTTCACTCATTTGTATCAGGGGTTTTATTCTATGATGTAGGATTCTTTCATAAAATTTCCCTATGTTGCTGCTGAGGGTAATTCCCCTTTCATTGGCACATTTGCCTTTTTTCCCTTTACCTTTGTATATACTTACAATGTGGCCGTTCCTCCATTCATCAGGGATTTTATTTGTATGTGCCGTTTGATTAAACATTGTACAATATATTTTCATAGTGCCATTTGTTGCATTTATGAATATTTCGTTTGGTATGTTGTCTGGTCCCGTTGCCTTTTTCCTATTTAATTTCCTCTTTACCCGCAGCATCTCTTCGAGGTCTATTTTTGGTATGTTTTGCGGTCTTAGCTGGTTTGTAACTTTCTCAACCTCTGCCGATATTCTGTTGGTCCATGCCTCATACTCCGGTTTACCTTCTCTTGCTCGGTATAGGTCCTCGTAGTAGTTTGCTATGTGGGATTTGATTTCTTCCTCATCAGTGATTTCTCTATTGTCCTCTGTGATGTAGTTGTATTCTGCCTGTCCCTTCTTGGCTAACTTTTTCCTCATTTTCCATATCTCATTTCTTGGGTCTCTGCTGGTGATAATTTTGTTCAGGTTCTCTTGAACTTCTTTTTTATATTTTTCATCCATTGCCTTTCTTAATTTCATTTGTGCCTCATAGTAGCTCTCTAGAGGCGGAGGATTAGCAGCAATCTTCCATTCCAGCTTATTAATTAATCAAAAACCTAGACAGAGCTTTAATTCATTTGAAAACTTGTCTCTTAGTCTTGTCCATCCAAATTGGAAGTCCCAAAAACCAGTTTTATTTGTTGTTATCTATCGTCCTCCTGGTCATTACTGTGAGTTTCTCTGTGAATTTTCAGACCTTTTGTCTGACTTAGTGCTTAGCTCAGATAAGATAATTATAGTGGGCGATTTTAACATCCACACTGATGCTGAGAATGACAGCCTCAACACTGCATTTAATCTATTGTTAGACTCGATTGGCTTTGCTCAAACTGTAAATGAGTCCACCCACCACTTTAATCATATCTTAGATCTTGTTCTGACTTATGGTATGGAAATTGAAGACTTAACAGTATTCCCTGAAAACTCCCTTCTGTCTGATCATTTCTTAATAACATTTACATTTACTCTGATGGACTACCCAGCAGTGGGGAATAAGTTTCATTACAGTAGAAGTCTTTCAGAAAGCACTGTAACTAGATTTAAGGATATGATTCCTTCTTTATGTTCTCCAATGCCATATACCAACACAGGGCAGAGTAGCTACCTAAACTCTGTGAGTGAGATAGATTATCTCATCAATAGTTTTATATCCTCATTGAGGACAACTTTGGATGCTGTAGCTCCTCTGAAAAAGAGAGCCTTAAATCAGAAGTGCCTTACTCCATGGTATAACTCACAAACTCGCAGCTTAGAGCAGATAACCCGTAAGTTGGAGAGGAAATGGCGTCTCACTAATTTAGAAGATCTTCACTTAGCCTGGAAAAAGAGTCTGTTGCTCTATAAAAAAGCCCTCCGTAAAGCTAGGACATCTTACTACTAGAAAATAAGAACAACCCCAGGTTTCTTTTCAGCACTGTAGCTAGGCTGACAAAGAGTCAGAGCTCTATTGAGCCGAGTATTCATTTAACTTTAACTAGTAATGACTTCATGACTTTCTTTGCTAATAAAATTTTAAATATTAGAGAAAAAATTACTCATAACCATCCCAAAGACATATCGTTTTCTTACATAATTATTGTATGGCCTTGCCTTACAATATAAAGCGCCTTGGGGCAACTGTTTGTTGTGATTTGGCGCTATATAAAAAAATTGATTGATTGATTAGGCTGCTTTCAGTGATGCCGGTATTTGGTTAGACTCTTTCTCTCCGATTGTTCTGAGTTATTTTCATTAGTTACTTCCTCCAAACCATCAACATGTTTATTAGACCCCATTCCTACCAGGCTGCTCAAGGAAGCCCTACCATTAATTAATGCTTCGATCTTAAATATGATCAATCTATCTTTATTAGTTGGCTATGTACCACAGGCTTTTAATGTGGCAGTAATTAAACCATTACTTAAAAAGCCATCACTTGACCCAGCTATCTTAGCTAATTATAGGCCAATCTCCAACCTTCCTTTTCTCTCAGAAATTCTTGAAAGGGTAGTTGTAAAACAGCTAACTGATCATCTGCAGAGGAATGGTCTATTTGAAGAGTTTCAGTCAGGGTTTAGAATTCATCATAATACAGAAACAGCATTAGTGAAGGTTACAAATGATCTTATGGCCTCAGACAGTGGACTCATCTCTGTGCTTGTCCTGTTAGACCTCAGTGCTGCTTTTGATACTGTTGACCATAAAATTTTATTACAGAGATTAGAGCATGCCATAGGTATTACAGGCACTGCGCTGCGGTGGTTTGAATCATATTTATCTAATAGATTACAATTTGTTCATGTAAATGGGGAATCTTCTTCACAGACTAAGGTTAATTATGGAGTTCCACAAGGTTCTGTGCTAGGACCAATTTTATTCACTTTATACATGCTTCCCTTAGGCAGTATTATTAGACAGCATTGCTTAAATTTTCATTGTTACGCAGATGACACTCAGCTTTATCTATCCATGAAGCCAGAGGACACACACCAATTAGCTAAACTGCAGGATTGTCTTACAGACATAAAAACTTGGATGACCTCTAATTTCCTGCTTTTAAACTCAGATAAAACTGAAGTTATTGTACTTGGCCCCACAAATCTTAGAAACATGGTGTTTAACCAGATCCTTACTCTGGATGGCATTATCCTGACCTCTAGTAATACTGTGAGAAATCTTGGAGTCATTTTTGATCAGGATATGTCATTCAAAGCGCATATTAAACAAATATGTAGGACTGCTTTTTTGCATTTACGCAATATCTCTAAAATTAGAAAGGTCTTGTCTCAGAGTGATGCTGAAAAACTAATTCATGCATTTATTTCCTCTAGGCTGGACTATTGTAATTCATTATTATCAGGTTGTCCTAAAAGTTCCCTGAAAAGCCTTCAGTTAATTCAAAATGCTGCAGCTAGAGTACTGACGGGGACTAGAAGCAGAGAGCATATCTCACCCATATTGGCCTCTCTTCATTGGCTTCCTGTTAATTCTAGAATAGAATTTAAAATTCTTCTTCTTACTTATAAGGTTTTGAATAATCAGGTCCCATCTTATCTTAGGGACCTCATAGTACCATATCACCCCAATAGAGCGCTTCGCTCTCAGACTGCAGGCTTACTTGTAGTTCCTAGGGTTTGTAAGAGTAGAATGGGAGGCAGAGCCTTCAGCTTTCAGGCTCCTCTCCTGTGGAACCAGCTCCCAATTCAGATCAGGGAGACAGACACCCTCTCTACTTTTAAGATTAGGCTTAAAACTTTCCTTTTTGCTAAAGCTTATAGTTAGGGCTGGATCAGGTGACCCTGAACCATCCCTTAGTTATGCTGCTATAGACTTAGACTGCTGGGGGTTCCCATGATGCACTGTTTCTTTCTCTTTTTGCTCTGTATGCACCACTCTGCATTTAATCATTAGTGATTGATCTCTGCTCCCCTCCACAGCATGTCTTTTTCCTGGTTCTCTCCCTCAGCCCCAACCAGTCCCAGCAGAAGACTGCCCCTCCCTGAGCCTGGTTCTGCTGGAGGTTATTTCCTGTTAAAAGGGAGTTTTTCCTTCCCACTGTTGCCAAGTGCTTGCTCACAGGGGGTCCTTTTGACCGTTGGGGTTTTTATGTAATTATTGTATGGCTTTGTCTTGCAGTATGAAGCGCCTTGGGGCAACTGTTTGTTGTGATTTGGCGCTATATAAATGAAATTGATTTGATTTGATTTAGAGCTTCCTTTTTTCCTCATTGCCGGCCTTCTGGAAAATTTTCCTTTTCTCTCTCACTTTCTCCCGCAGGCCTTTTGTTTCTGGGTCTTTTCTTCTTTTCTGTTGGTTTATGCTTATTGTTCTCTGTCTTATTGTCTCTTTTAGGGCTTCCTTTATTACTGTTTCATATTCTTTGTATTCACTAGGTTTTTTATTTGTAATTTTTTTGGACAGTACTTTGTTGTATTCCTTCCAACCTTCTTCATTATCTAGGTTCCATCTTTTAATTCTTTTTGTTCTTCTGCTGGTCTCTGGTATTTGGATGCAAGCTGCTATCGTGTTGTGGTCTGTCTCTTCATGTTTACTTTTGGGTCTGAGGGTTCCTGCTTCATCAACTTCTACTCTTGTTGTTCTTTGTTCCATTTCGTCACATGCTATTATGTAGTCTATTACACATTTTTCATCATTGTGTCTGTTCTCTCTTGTCCACAGGCCTGTTTCAGATTTGAGGTTAATTGCCTTGCAGTCTGCTTCTTTTAGTAGGTTTTTTTTTAGGATTCTCCCATTTCTACTTTCTTTTTGTTGGTATTGTCTTGCTCTAATTTCCAGTTTTGCATTGAAGTCTCCTGCTAGTAGTACATTTCCTTCCTGTTTGAAGCATTGGATTTGTGTTCTGATTATGGCGTACTGCCTTTCCACCTCATCCTTATAGCATGTCTCTTGTGGTCCGTAGTAGCATCCTATGAAGTCTGGTTTATGTTTTGGGTTTTCTATTTTTAGCCAGAGTATTTCATTCGTTATAGCAATTGCTATGTCTCCTCCTGTTCTGTTTAGTCTTTGCTTGGAGTACCATGTGTAGTTGGGTATTAATGGTGGCTCTCCTTTTGTTTCTGTTACTATTACTATATCTGTGTTGTTAGTTCGTATTATCTCAGATAAGCTGTGTATTTTCCCTCTAATGCCGTTGATGTTTGTGTATATGATGTTTACCTTCCCTTGGTTATGCTTTTTTTTCCCTCTTTTGTGTTTGGTTCTTTTCTCCCTTATTGTTCCTATCCATGGTATCGTATATTTTTGTACTTCATTATTGAATGTTACTTTTCTTTTTGTATTTCTTTCTCCAAGTCTTTTTATTCTTTTTTCAGGGCTCTGGGTGTTGTCCTATTTAATTTTTTCGATGTTTATCCTGTTCGGTGTCCTTTCATTTTCCTCATATCTTGATGTGCCTCGTTGTCTGGTCATTTTCCTTGTCCATGTTTGTTCTTCTCTGTTTGGTGTTTGGTCTTGGACATGTTTGTAGAAACATCGAGTGCCTTTGTTGCATATACCTTTTATGTAGTAGCAGCATACCACATCCTTTGCTTGCTCTCTTCTGTCTGTTTCTCTCCATCGATTCAGTTTTTTCTTCAATTATTGCCCTCAACTCTTCTTCTGCCTTTTCAGTGCTCCTTTGTTCTCGGATTTTGATCGTGGTTGGTTTTTCGTGATCTACTATGATTTTGACTTTGTGTTTCTTTTCCATGTCTTGTATCCTCCATCTATTTTTCCCAATTATTTGCGGTATATCCTCGCTTTGGTTGGTTGTCAGCCTAATTGTACGTTCGCAATCCTCTCTTTTCTGCAGCTTCCTTCCTTCAGCGGCCTCTACACATTTGACTATGTGATTGGCGTATTCAACTGCAACTTCTTTGGTCAGGTGGAGGTCATCGTCGAGTAGGTCCTCTGTAGGCGTTCTGCTTACCACCGCTGGTGTCCTTATTATATTCATGTCGCTTGGTATGTATCTTGTCAAGTGGGAATGGTCTGTCTGGTCTGTGAACTGTAAATGGTCATCAAAACATTCCAGTCGTATCTTTCTCTTTCACATCAAACTCCATTGTGTCAATGTTTACAGTGTGCTTTAGCGATAACAGGTGAAGTTGCTCATAAACTTTAAGTTTCTTAAATATTTATTATGGCTACTCTAGTTATCTTTGTCATTTTATTTCTAGTAAATTTTAGAAATGATTTAGATGAGATATACTCATTTCTATACTGGGAACTACTTTTTTGCGCAGGAATTCATCAAGCGTGAAGGCCGCAGGCGCATACTAACACAGAATACCCAGAAACTGGACAGTTGATCAGCCACAACGAGAGCGTCCACTTTTAACTTGTCATAAGCTAAATGAGTGGCACTCATGACAGTGTGGGCAGCCACTTTTACCATGACTGCATCAAAATGAACAGTTATCACTTAAAAACGAGTTGTCACAACACGACATCACACTTATGTAAACTTTGGAATTAATTTGTACCTCAATTCTCAACATTATCAGCTACATTCCATTGAAGCACACGCTGGGACGCTTCTTGTTGGAAACACCCATGTACTCATGAATACTATGATTTCGGGTGTCTCTAGCTGTTTGCTGTGAATGTTGTATACTTTGAAACCGGTCCCAGATGTGCACAAAAAGTAATCCCAGTGGATCATCGGATTGTCACTGACAGCCTCAATCTAAATTGATTTCAGAGAGACATGTCCTTTAATTCTGACAAATTATACTGTATTTGTTGTCTTTCTGTCCTGTACACCGGCAACATTTCCTGTGTATCATGGCCCAAGCAGAGGGTCACCCCTTTGAGTCTGGTCTGCTTGAGGTTTCTTCCTCAGAGGGAGTTTTTCCCCTTACCACTGTTGGCTCTGGGGGTTAGTAAGGTTAGATCTTACTTGTGTGAAGCACCTTGAGGCAACTTTGTTGGGATTTGGCGAAATATAAATGAAAATAAATTGAACCACAACCCACGGCCGGAACCCAGAACTCAAAGAAATTTAATTAAAATGTGAGCAGTTTTAAAAAACATTAACTTGATTACAGCAAGAAAACAAAAATAAAGATAAAAAATACAAATAACTGACAGAGAAGCTGAAGAGTTTAAAAACATCCACATTAATCAACAGTATTGATCTCTGACAGTTCTGCATGTTCCAGAATCAATCTGTGGGTGCATGTGTCATATTAATACATAATCAATAGAGCTTAATCAATAACTCTGTCAATGACAGTAAATCACAACAAGGAACCGACAGACCGCAGAGGACAGCACAAACAAACAAACAAACAAACAGACAGACATTTCATGGCTCAGCCTCCAAAATCCCACCAAACAGTCAATGTTTTACAAACAAAAGACTCAGAGGTTGTTTGTTTCAGTTTATCTCAAGATTCAGAGCATTTTTCTTCACCCTGATGTGGTTTCTGACGGTTGCTGAACCAAACAAGCACGTTGATGAAACCCACACGGACAAAACCCGGAAACGTAGGCATCAAACCCATGACCTCCTGGGGGCAACACCTGAGCCAGCACAGAGTTTAAAGTAAGACACGCTGAGGCGTTGGTGGTGAACGCGACAGGATGCTGACGCCATTGTTGCCTAATGGAGTGTCATTTAGCATTAATCCTGAGGTTGATAGCGGTAATCTGTAGCTAAATCCCGCCATGTAAACAGCGGCTCAGTCAGGCGGCTGGGATTAGTCCCAGATCAGGACGGCTCAATACCCGTCCCCTCATGAAGCCCCCCCCCAGAGGGGACAAGGCTGGGGAAGGAACAGAGACACAGGTGGGAAAAAAAAACAACAAACACTAAAATAGGTAAAATTATTACATTTGCTTTCTTTGAAATGTTAAAAATTAATAAAAACAAACATAGAAACAGAAAATTTAGAAATTAAAAGTTCAGTTTTAAAGTCAGAGTTCTGCCTGCTGGGAGGATGAAATGCATGATGGGAAAAGAAGGATGACACACTTTGAGATGAGTGTGGGAACCTTCAGAATCTCATTAACTCACTTCCTGGACACCGCGGCGTGTGCGTCTGTGGGCATTTGGGGGGCGTGGCCCAGCGGCAGCTAGCATCACGGAATGTGGTGGGGGCGTCGCCCTTCCTGCCTCGGCCCGGGCAGAGAGTGGGGAGGCTGGACGTGACACTACGGCTCACAGCCCCGGGACAAAGCCTGGAGGTGTCACAGAGCATGCACAGAACTGTGCACGTCGCCTCTGCAGGGCTCCTGGAGGAAATGTGGACCTGCTGGATGCGGCAACGCATGCCTTCCTCAAGTCTCTGAGTTGCTAAGGGCCTGAGCTGAGATGGAGAAACTGAGAGCTGCAGGGTGGCGGTCGGGGTTTGACCAAAGGCCATGACGGGTCCCAGGTCTCTGTGGAGGATCTTTGTGTCCAGTGAACGGTTACTTAGTGAGACTCAGATGAGGAGGATCACTGACACTGTGAGGGAACATCAGACACCACATTTACTCCATGTAGGGAGTTTCTGTGGACATGATCCAGGACACAGGTGTCTCAGGGTTCAGGACCCGAGAGACTAGAGAAGGTCCAGGACATGCCCACGTGTCACCTGGCTGCAGCAGATAGATGGTGACGTTGGAGGTGTGGGGTGGACCGGCTGTTGGAGCTCCAGGTCCTGGGGCGGTTCTGTGGTGTGGGACCCGTGCAGCTCTCAGGCCAGTGAATTGGTTCATGACCTGACGGTGCTGAAATCATTAACCTGCTCCGTGTTCAGCAACATCTCAGAGATCGGGAAAGTGGATTCAGCAGGCCTCCAAGAGAAACCCGGAGCTTCAAACTCCGTCTCAGATTCCAGTCAAAGATTTCTGAGCTGTAGATCAGAGACTGACCAACAGCCAGCAGATCTGATGACATCACAGCGGTACGCAGCTCAGGTCTCAGGATTCAGGTCCATCGTGTTCCTGAAGTTTAAAAAAAGGCAGCAGGATGGAGAATGTTTCCTTTTTGTGTGTCTACTTGGTGGAATAATCTCACAACTGATGAGCGAAAGCAACTTTTAAATCCCCAAAACAATGACGTGTACAAAAGGACATGATGGACAACGAAGAGACAGGGACGTGGTCATTTCCTGGAGGGTCGTCAGCTCGGTCGGGTTATGAAGCACCTTCTTCTCTGAGAGTTTGGATCTGATCATGTTTTTAAATTATGGATCATTTTCAGATCATGAAAAAACAAAGAAGAACCTCGAACGTCCAATGTTGACATATTTTAAAACAATTCTGATAAATTCCTGCAGCTCAGTGGACGTGGAGCCGCGTCGGCTCCTCCCACGCTGCGAGCGCGGCTCGGGTCAGTGGGGTCATGGCAGCGCAGGGAGGAGGCGAGTTGATCTTCCAATCCTAATCTTTTGGAGAGATTCTTTCCGTGTTTGGACCCAGAGGTTTTACTGTGAACACGTGACTGCTCCACATTTACACAGCTGTCACTCAAACAAGTCTCTGTGGCAGAAAATCTGTATTTCACACAATTCTGTCAATCCAGAGGGCGGTCGTGGGTTCACGTCCCGCCGGGTCCTTTCTGTTGGGAGTCTGCATGTTCTCCTCATGTTCACGTGGGTTCTGGCTTCCATGAACTTCCAAAGTCATGCAGGTTGAATGACCTGATGACTGCAAACTACGTGTTGTTCTGTGTGTCCCTGTGATTGGCCGGCGTCCTGTCCAGGCTGAACCCCGCCTCTCACCTGGTGACTGCTGGGATAGGCTCCACCCCCTGTGGCCCTGAACTGGAGTCAGCGAGTGTCGCAAATGAATGAATGAATCTGTGGGATGTGAATGGAAACAGGATGAACGAAGATCCATCAGACAGCGAATCACAGGAGGAGAAACTATCAACAGACCAATCAGGTGTCAGTGTGAGTGTGTGTCTGTGTGTCAGTGTGTTTGAGTGTCTGTGTATCAGTGTGTGTGTTTGAGTGTCAGTGTGTGTGTTTGAGTGTCTGTGTGTGTGTTTGTGTGTGTGTGTTTGAGTGTCAGTGTGTGTGTATCAGTGTGTGTCAGTGTGTGTGTGTGTGAGTGTCAGTGTGTGTGTGTGTGAGTGTCTGTGTGTGTGTGTGTGTCAGAGTGTGTGTGTGTGTGGGTGTGTGTGTGTCAGAGTGTGTGAGTGTGTGTGTGTCAGTGTGTCTGTGTGTCAGTGTGTGTGTCAGTGTGTGTGTGTGTCAGTGTGTCTGTGTGTGTGTTTGAGTGTCTGTGTGAATCAGTGTGTGTTTGAGTGTCTGTGTGTGTTTGTGTGTGTATCAGTGTGTGTGTGTCAGTGTGTCAGTGCGTGTGTGTGTGAGTGTGTGAATCAGTGTGTGTTTGAGTGTTTGTGTGTCTGTGTGTGTATCAGTGTGTGTGTGAGTGTGTGTCAGTGTGTGTGTGTGTGTCAGTGTGTGTGTTTGAGTGTCTGTGTGTGTGTCAGTGTGTGTGTGTCAGTGTGTGTGTTTGAGTGTCTGTGTGTGTATCAGTGTGTGTGTCAGTGTTTGTATGTGTGTGTCTGTGTGTGTGTGAGAGTGTGTGTGAGTGTGTGTGTGTATCAGTGTGTGTGTGTGTATCAGTGTGTGTGTGAGAGTGTGTGTGTCAGTGTGTATGTGAGTCATCAATTTCATCAATTTTATTTATATAGCGCCAAATCACAACAAACAGTTGCCCCAAGGCCCTTTATATTGTAAGGCAAAAGCCATACAATAGTTACGTAAAAACCCCAACGGTCAAAACGACCCCCTGTGAGCAAGCACTTGGCTACAGTGGGAAGGAAAAACTCCCTTTTAACAGGAAGAAACCTCCAGCAGAACCAGGCTCAGGGAGGGGCAGTCTTCTGCTGGGACTGGTTGGGGCTGAGGGAGAGAACCAGGAAAAAGACATGCTGTGGAAGAGAGCAGAGATCAATCACTAATGATTAAATGCAGAGTGGTGCATACAGAGCAAAAAGAGAAAGAAACACTCAGTGCATCATGGGAACCCCCCAGCAGTCTAAGTCTATAGCAGCATAACTAAGGGATGGTTCAGGGTCACCTGATCCAGCCCTAACTATAAGCTTTAGCAAAAAGGAAAGTTTTAAGCCTAATCTTAAAAGTAGAGAGGGTGTCTGTCTCCCTGAACCCTCCCTGAGTGTGTGTCAGTGTGTGTGTTTGAGTGTCTGTGTGTGTGTCAGTGTATGTTTGAGTGTCAGTGTGTGTGTTTGAGTGTCTGTGTCAGTGTGTGTGTCAGTGTATGTTTGAGTGTCAGTGTGTGTCAGTGTGTGTTTGAGTGTCAGTGTATGTTTGAGTGTCAGTGTGTGTCAGTGTATGTTTGAGTGTCAGTGTGTGTCAGTGTATGTTTGAGTGTCAGTGTATGAGTGTCAGTGTGTGTCAGTGTATGTCAGTGTATGTTTGAGTGTCAGTGTGTGTGTTTGAGTGTCTGTGTCAGTGTGTGTGTCAGTGTATGTTTGAGTGTCAGTGTGTGTCAGTGTGTGTTTGAGTGTCAGTGTATGTTTGAGTGTCAGTGTGTGTCAGTGTATGTTTGAGTGTCAGTGTATGAGTGTCAGTGTGTCAGTGTATGTTTGAGTGTCAGTGTGTATGTTTGTGTGCCAGTGTGTCAGTGTGTGTGTTTGAGTGTGTGTGTCAGTGTATGTTTGAGTGTCAGTGTGTATGTTTGTGTGCCAGTGTGTGTGTTTGAGTGTGTGTGTCAGTGTATGTTTGAGTGTCAGTGTGTGTTTGTGTCAGTGTATGTTTGAGTGTCAATGTGTGTTTCAGTGTATGTTTGAGTGTCAGTGTTTGTGTGTCTGTGTGTGTGTTTGAGTGTGTGTATCAGTGTGTGTGTGTGTATGTGAGTGTGTGTCTGTGTGTATGTGAGTGTGTGTGTGAGTGAGTGTGTGTGTCTGTGTGTGTGTGTCATTGTGTGTTTGTGTGTCAGTGTGTGTTTGAGTGTCTGTGTGTGTGTTTGAGTGTCTGTGTGTCAGTGTGTGTGTTTGAGTGTGTGTTTGTGTGTCAGTGTATGAGTGTCTGTGTGTCAGTGTGTGTTTGAGTGTCAGTGTGTGTTTGCGTGTCAGTGTATGAGTGTCAGTGTGTGTTTGAGTGTCAGTGTGTGTTTGCGTGTCAGTGTATGAGTGTCAGTGTGTGTTTGAGTGTCTGTGTGTCAGTGTGTGTTTGCGTGTCAGTGTATGAGTGTCAGTGTGTGTTTGAGTGTCTGTGTGTCAGTGTGTGTGTTTGAGTGTCAGTATGTGTGTGTGTGTGTGTGTGTGTGTCAGTGTATGTTTGAGTGTCAGTGTGTCAGTGTGTGTGTTTGTGTGTCAGTGTGTGTTTGTGTGTCAGTGTGTGTGTTTGTGTGTCAGTGTATGTTTGAGTGTCAGTGTGTGTGTGTTTGAGTGTCTGTGTGTGTGTCTGTGTGTGTGTCAGTGTATGTTTGAGTGTCAGTGTGTGTTTGTGTGTCAGTGTATGAGTGTCAGTGTGTGTGTTTGAGTGTCAGTGTGTGTGTGTGTGTGTGTGTGTGTGTGTCAGTGTGTGTTTGTCTGTGTCAGTGTGTGTGTGTCAGTGTGTGTTTGTGTGTCAGTGTGTTTGAGTGTCAGTGTGTGTGTGTTTGAGTGTCAGTGTGTGTGTGTTTGAGTGTCTGTGTGTCAGTGTGTGTGTTTGAGTGTCTGTGTGTGTGTCAGTGTGTGTGTTTGAGTGTCTGTGTGTGTGTTTGAGTGTCAGTGTGTGTGTCAGTGTGTGTGTTTGAGTGTCTGTGTGTCAGTGTGTGTGTTTGAGTGTCAGTGTATGTTTGAGTGTCAGTGTGTGTGTTTGAGTGTCTGAGTGTCTGTTTGAGTGTTTGAGTGTCTGTGTGTCTGTTTGAGTGTCTGTGTGTGTGTTTGAGTGTCAGTGTGTGTGTTTGAGTGTCTGTGTGTGTGTTTGAGTGTCTGTGTGTGTGTTTGAGTGTCTGTGTGTGTGTTTGAGTGTCAGTGTGTGTGTCAGTGTGTGTGTTTGAGTGTCAGTGTGTGTGTCAGTGTGTGTGTTTGAGTGTCAGTGTATGTTTGAGTGTCAGTGTGTGTGTTTGAGTGTCTGAGTGTCTGTTTGAGTGTTTGAGTGTCTGTGTGTCTGTTTGAGTGTCTGTGTGTCTGTTTGAGTGTCTGTGTGTGTGTTTGAGTGTCTGTGTGTGTGTTTGAGTGTCTGTGTGTCTGTTTGAGTGTTTGAGTGTCTGTGTGTCTGTTTGAGTGTTTGAGTGTCTGTGTGTGTGTTTGAGTGTCTGTGTGTCTGTGTGTGTGTTTGAGTGTCAGTGTGTGTGTTTGAGTGTCTGAGTGTCTGAGTGTTTGAGTGTCTGAGTGTCTGAGTGTTTGAGTGTCTGTGTGTCTGTTTGAGTGTCTGTGTGTGTGTTTGAGTGTCTGTGTGTCAGTGTCTGTGTCAGTGTGTGTTTGAGTGTCTGTGTGTCAGTGTATGTTTGAGTGTCAGTGTGTGTTTGAGTGTCTGTGTGTTTGAGTGTCTGTGTGTCAGTGTATGTTTGAGTGTCAGTGTGTGTTTGAGTGTCTGTGTGTTTGAGTGTCTGTGTGTCAGTGTGTGTTTGAGTGTCTGTGTGTCAGTGTATGTTTGAGTGTCAGTGTGTGTTTGAGTGTCTGTGTGTTTGAGTGTCTGTGTGTCAGTGTGTGTTTGAGTGTCTGTGTGTCAGTGTATGTTTGAGTGTCAGTGTGTGTTTGTGTGTCTGTGTTTGAGTGTCAGTGTGTGTGTCAGTGTATGTTTGTGTGTCAGTGTGTGTGTTTGAGTGTGTGTGTGTGTGTGTGTGTCAGTGTGTGTTTGAGTGTCTGTGTGTGTTTGAGTGTCTGTGTTTGAGTGTCAGTGTGTGTGTCAGTGTGTGTTTGAGTGTCAGTGTGTGTTTGAGTGTCTGTGTGTCAGTGTGTGTTTGAGTGTCAGTGTGTGTGTCAGTGTGTGTTTGAGTGTCAGTGTGTGTTTGAGTGTCAGTGTGTGTGTCAGTGTGTGTTTGAGTGTCAGTGTGTGTTTGAGTGTCTGTGTGTGTTTGAGTGTCTGTGTTTGAGTGTCAGTGTGTGTGTCAGTGTATGTTTGTGTGTCAGTGTGTGTGTTTGAGTGTGTGTGTGTGTGTGTGTGTCAGTGTATGTTTGAGTGTCTGTGTGTGTGTTTGAGTGTCTGTGTGTGTTTGAGTGTCTGTGTTTGAGTGTCAGTGTGTGTGTCAGTGTGTGTTTGAGTGTCAGTGTGTGTTTGAGTGTCTGTGTGTCAGTGTCTGTGTGTCAGTGTGTGTTTGAGTGTCTGTGTGTCAGTGTATGTTTGAGTGTCAGTGTGTGTTTGAGTGTCTGTGTGTTTGAGTGTCTGTGTCAGTGTGTGTTTGACTGTCTGTGTGTCAGTGTATGTTTGAGTGTCTGTGTGTTTGAGTGTCTGTGTTTGAGTGTCAGTGTGTGTCAGTGTATGTTTGTGTGTCAGTGTATGTTTGAGTGTCAGTGTGTGTGTTTGAGTGTCTGTGTGTTTGAGTGTTTGTGTGTCAGTGTGTGTTTGAGTGTCTGTGTGTCAGTGTGTGTTTGAGTGTCAGTGTGTGTTTGAGTGTCTGTGTGTCAGTGTGTGTTTGAGTGTCTGTGTGTCAGTGTGTGTTTGAGTGTCAGTGTGTGTTTGAGTGTCTGTGTGTTTGAGTGTCTGTGTGTCAGTGTGGATCGGTGTGTGTGTCTGAGTGTGTGTGTGTCAGTGTGTGTGTGTCAGTGTGTGTGTTTGAGTGTCTGTGTGGATCGGTGTGTGTGTGTCAGTGTGTGTGCCAGTGTGTGTGTTTGAGTGTCTGTGTGTCAGTGTGTGTGTGTCAGTGTTTGTGTCTGAGTGTGTGTGTGTCAGTGTGGATCGGTGTGTGTGTGTCAGTGTGTGTGCCAGTGTGTGTGTTTGAGTGTCTGTGTGTCAGTGTGTGTGTGTCAGTGTTTGTGTCTGAGTGTGTGTGTGTCAGTGTGGATCGGTGTGTGTGTCAGTGTGTGTGTCTGAGTGTGTGTGTCAGTGTGTGTGTTTGAGTGTCAGTGTGTGTGTGTGTGTGTTCTAACAGCAGCAGCAGCAACACACACACACACTGACACACACACACACACACGTTGTGACGGACCTTTGCAGCGTGGTGGCTGTTGTGTGTTTGTGTGTAAACAGCGACTGTGACACTGTACGCTAACAAAGTCTGAACGCTCACAGACAGCGCATAGGCTAATTGCACTAATTAACCACACAGAGAGCGCGCACCAATACGTGCACACACTCAGTCTGTGTGTGTGTTTGTTGCCTTTTCACATCCCATTAGCCAAAGCTCTGCACTGCAGCACTGAGGCATGCTGGGTAGATAATTAAACCTGAGCGCTGGTGAGACGGCGAGCGACACCAACACGCGTCCCCAAAACTTCCTGCTGCCACGTCTGCTGACTGTCACATGACGCGCACACACACACACACACACACACACACACACACACACACACACACACACACACACACACACACACACACACACACACAAAATGGACAGATTCTTGCTCAAGGGCACCTTTGTGCTGATAAAGTTCAGTTCTGGGGCATCAAACCCACAACGCTCCACTGCAGCGTTGTGGGTTTAAACTGTTTTAATACACATTAATGATAAAGTTTCATAAAATAAAAAAGCTTCCTTTCTAAATCTTAATGATCATCTTCGAGTTTTTCCAGGTTGTTTGTTTTTGTTTTTTTGTGCGTTTGCTAACTGACAGCTTCATCAGCTGAGGTCATGTGGTGTCAGCTGACGGTTGCCCTTGGAAACAGAGGGGTGGAATGTGATTTTGTTTGGGGTTACTCAGGGATCCATGCTGAGCCCACTGAGCCCCTGAATTCCTGTCTGTTGTTTGGTGAGCATGCACGTCCTCCCCAGCGCCTCGTTTGTCCCACTGTGTTTACACACACACACACGGTTTCCTGTCAGCTTAAAGCCGGGTGGGGGGGGGTGCTGAAGCTGGACATCCCACCAGCTGCTCCCTTCAGCTCAGGGCAAGAGGGGTCACCGGTCCATGACCTCTACACACGCGGCGCACGCAAACCCAACACAAAGCGGTAGATTCACACAGGATGTCAGGATGAGACAATGAAGTAAAATTATTTAGGTACTGTTGCAGTCTGACGACATGAACAGCTAAAGACATTTAAACGCCACAAATATGAGGTGAAATTATGTTAGAATAAAAACAAACAAAAAAAAACCTAAAACAACCAATTCATTCAAAAACAAGAGCAACAAGTCCTTCCTGTTCTATATGCTAAGAGACCAGCAAGTCGCTGTAGTAACTGCTCTTGGCTAGCTACCTGTCCTACCTGTCCAGAATATTAATGTCTTTTGGCTTCCCTCACTTGCTCAAGCAAACCATGACAGCGGATGCTCTTCCAGCAAATCCAGGTTTATCAGGAGACTGGGCACAGTGGGCTTTGAACCCAGACCTTAACCGCCACTGAGCTGCTCACCTAGTGCATGCTCGCCAAGCCAACAATAATCTCACAAATAACAAGTAATTCATCAGATCAGGTGACCCGGCCAGCTTCATTAGGCCTTTGTTTACATCCGTCACCTCAGGCTCTGACGGCATGAGGCCGCTAGTCCATTAGCCTCAACACCCATTTTTTTCAAAACTCACCAATGTTGAACTGGATGTGAAACATTCTGAATTTTTGGCTAACACTCTGCGTTAAACATACGCATGGTTTTGCTGTTTGATTGATCGTCTGTCGACACGTCATCGGGATAAGCGAAACGTTTCTGGACTGAGGAAACTGGTTGTGAATTCTCTGCAACTCGTGATTTAAGTCGCACTCTGATGTACACGTGCTTATACTGCCCTCTGTGGCTGACCAGAATACTGCACCTGATTAGATTTTGTTGCAGCGTGTGTGACATCACACATGATGTCACAGTGACAAAGCTGACAAAAAAGGTGTTTTTCAAGCCTATCAAAATAAAGCCCTTAGAATGAGAATACCAAAATAAAGCTCGGCCACACAGCGAGAATTGGAGCTGGTTCTGTTCAGTCGCTCATTACCCTCGCGGGTGAGAGTGGGTGAGGAAGGTAATGAAGAGTGGGAGACGGGGTTAAGAGTGACACGGTGTCAGCGGCTTCTCGGCTGGCCTAATTAGTCCTCTAATTAATGGATTAATAGATAGCTAGATAGAGCGTGGAAAAGAGCATCAGCTAAGTGCCCGAGCTAATGTGCTTCAAAGATGAATCACCGTCACACGCAGGAGCTGCTAACGAGCCAACGAGACCTGATCCGTCTATTTTAAGTTTTTTATGTTAAAGGGGGAAAAACACTCAAAGGTAGAGACAAAAGGAGAGGCTGAAATCAATTAGCCCTTCCACACCGCTCGTTAGCTGCCCTTGGATAGTCACAGATAATTAAAGAAGGGTGGAGGGGTGAGGAAGGTCTGGGTGAGGGGGGTCTGGAGTCAGCCACGAGACTCCGGCAGGCGGCGACGGAAGGGTTAACTAGGACAGAAATAAAAAGAAAGAATGTAAATGAGCAGGAGAGAAGAAGGTGGAGGAGAAATGGACCCAAGTGCAATGCTTCAGTGATGTCGTTCAGACACAAAGAGAAGGGGCGTGCCCAAGAACTGACTTTAGCCCAGAGAAAGATCCTTCCACCAGGTGGAAGAAACAAACAAAAAACAAACAACGTCAAAGAAGACCAAAGAAATAAAGCCCAATGGAAATCACCAGGTAAAAGAAACAAACAAGAACAAATAAAATCAAAGAAATGAAATCAAAGAAATAAAACCCAAAGGAAGAAGAAACAAACATATAAAATCAAAGAAATAAAACCCAAAGGAAGACGAAAGAAACAACATATAAAATGAAAGAAATAAAACCCAAAGGAAATCACCAGGTAGAAGAAACAAACAAGAACAAATAAAATCAAAGAAATGAAATCAAAGAAATAAAACCCAAAGGAAGAAGAAACAAACATATAAAATGAAAGAAATAAAACCCAAAGGAAGACAAAACAAACATAAAATGAAAGAAATAAAACCAAAAGGAAATCACCAGGTAGAAGAAACAAACAAACAACAAATAAAATCAAAGAAATAAAACCCAAAACAAATCACCAGGTAGAAGAAACATACAAACATATAAAATGAAAGAAATAAAATAAAGAAATAAAACCCAAAGGAAGAAGAAACAAACACAAACAAACATATATAATCAAAGAAATAAAACCCAAAGGAAATCACCAGGTAGAAGAAAAAAACACAAATAAACAACACATAAAATCAAAAATAAAATCAAAGAAATAAAACACAAAGGAAATCGCCATGTAGAAGAAACAAACAAAAACAAACAACAAGAAATAAAATCATACAGATAAAATCAAAGAAATAAAACCCAAAGGAAATCACCAAGTAGAAGAAACAAACAAAAACAAACAAGAACAAATACAATCAAATAAACACAATCAAAGAAATAAAACCCAAAGGAAATCACCAGGTAGAAGAAACAAACAAAAACAAATAAACAACACATAAAATCAAAGAAATAAAACACAAAGGAAATTGCCATGTAGAAGAAACAAACAAACAAACAACAACAAATAAAATCATCCATCCATCCATTTTCTTCCGCTTTATCCGGAGTCAGGTCGCGGGGGCAGCAGCTCAAGCAAAGCCTCCCAGACCTCCCGATCCACAAATAAAATCATAGAAATAAAATCAAATAAATAAAACCCAAAGGAAATCACCAGGTAGAAGAGAGAGAGAGAGAAAACAATTTATTTCAATTTAATTCAATTTATTTTCATTTATATAGCACCAAATCATAACAAAGTTGCCTCAAGGTGCTTCACACAAGTAAGGTCTAACCTTACTAAACAAAAACAAACAAAAATCAAAGAAATAGAATAAAATAAATAAAATCCATAGGAAATCACCAGGTAGAAGAAACAAACAAAAAACAAACAAATAACAAAACAAAGAAATAAAATCAAACTGAACTGGGGAAAAATTACAAACAAACTGAAACATGAATTCAAAATGTGGAATAAAGAAAAAGCATCTCCTCAAATCTGATTTAAGACAGAGAGAAATTAGTAGACCCCCCCCACCCCCCAAAAACAACAACAAAAAAACACTGATGCTACCAATAATATGTACGTCAAAGAAAAATGTATTTGTCACATAACAACGATAACAATAATAATTATAAAGAGAAATGTTTGTCATTTTAATGTCTGTTAACACGTGCAGGTTGGTGATTCTGATCAAACGGATCAACACCTTCTTGCAGTTTATGGCAGTGATACTGCCCCCCCCCTTTATTCCACTCAGGAGTCGACACAGTGGAACTGCACACTAATTTGGCACAAGTTTTACACCGGATGACCTTCCTGACGCAACTCCAAATAACCTGGAGAAAGGGCAGGGGCGGCCTTCAACCGGGAACTTCATAAAGCTTATTAAAAAAATTAAAAAATGACTCATAGGGTTTCTGACACGCCCACAAATGTTTGTTTGTTTGGGGGTTGTAAATATAAAAGTAGGCCTTGTGTGATCATGCTAGCAAACAGGAACAGACGGACCGGGTGGAAACAACCTCCTTAACACATGGAAGACTAATAATAATATCAGGTAGGAGAAAACGTGCGTGCGACTGTAAATCTTGATGTGACTAGTTACTGCCCCCTACTGGTGGTGTGAGTCCAGTACGTGAGAGTTTAGCTGTAATCACAGTGGTTGGACGTGTCCAGCGATGCTGACTAGCCAGCTGCATCGCGTCCTGAACCCATTCAGTCCGAACACATTAACCCACAAACGCAACGAGAACTTTTCACCCACGATGCCTTTTTCCTTATTCTATGAGCAATTTGTCCACTGCGCCAATTAGCCGCGGGCCGAGGGGAGGAGACTTGAGTCCTGCTGCAGGAGCTGGATCCCTCTGGCTTGGGCGAGGACAGACAGAGTCAGGCGGGCAGATATTTATTTCTTCATTACTAACAGAAGGGAGGGAGGAGGACGAGGACGCTGCGAGGACGCGGCGGTTAATCTGATGACTCAGGCATAAAGAATGTGCATTTAGTTTGTGCTTTTAGTTGGCATTAGCATAACCTCAGCGTGCTGACAAACGATGAATGGCTCCGTGATTGGCTCATGTCATCCGGCTTAATGTCAATAGTAAATTGGAGGGCTTGTTAGGCGAGTCGGGGGACACGGTCACGGGCCGCGGCGAGGCACTCATGTACAAAATAATGTCTATTAGTACTAATTTAATCAAGGCCTCCCTTTTACAGATGAATTAGAATGTAGGAGCCAATTATTTGTCAGCGTTTGCACTCAGCCGCCTGTCAGGAGTCTCACCACCGTACATGTGGTGTTCAACGTGCAGGCTGAGGACAGGCCGCAGCACGAGACACAGAGCACGCAAAAACATGCACAGTGTCCACGTGGAGTATTCAAACGCTTACGAAGACATGGTTCATTAATTTGACTCAAAGATCCTCCACAGAGACCTGGTACCAAAGATGCCCAGTCCTCACCTCAGGTCACTGGTTAGAGTCCATATCTGACAGGAGAACAGGAAGCACCAGGACTCTGAAGACTTGGACCTTTGTTCTCCAGCAAAGACATCAGCATCACCAAATACCTCTGACCTTTGACCTCATGACTCCATAAGCTCTTCCGAGGATGATGTCAAAGGTTGAGGACCCAGAGACATCTCTACAAGTCTCTACAAGTCCAACACTTTAAGCACAATCAGAGACACTTCTGATGGACGACGCTTGGACCCATATTTCCGGAGTCCTCTCACAGCGTTCCCAACTCAGCCTGAAGATTCCTACCAAGGAATCTCAGCCTCAGAGTGATCCAGGAAGTGTGTGAGAGCAACAATGACAAGGACGGGACAGAAACTTTGATCTTATTGAGGAGGCGGGGCTGACCCCATTGCCAGGTATAACGCAGTACTCTAAGAGCTGTGATTGGCTGTCACAGAAGGGAAAAACAAATAAAAAAATAAAACAAACGCATTCGGCGCTCCTAGTTATGAATGGACAGTAAAACGGACCGGTCATATAACCTGAACTGGATTAAGAAATGAATCATCGTGAAAATAATTAATGTCATGATGATAAAACCAAACATAGTAGAGAAGCTTGAATCTTCGACTGGACTGGGTTGCTTGACGTGAGGACGTCCTCACGTCAAGCAACCCAGTCCAGTCGAAGATTCAAGCTTCTCTACTATGGAAACCACCTGGACAACTGAGAGCCTACACAGAAACAAAACCAAACAAAATTAAATGAATTTTTAAAGCCTGAAAATGTTTGAACGAACCTCAGTCACATCCTGATTATTATACTGATTAGCTTGTTGTTGTGTTTCCGCGCCGTGAGAAGCGCTGGTCATCCAAAGCGAGAGCAGAGATTGCAGCACACAAACCAAGTTCTCCTCAAACAGCTGAGTTTAGGCTGCTGACATCACTGACTTTGAGAAGAATAATTGAATGTTTTAGAATTTACGTGTTTTATTACCTTACTACGCTGGGTGGGAAAAGTGAGATCATACCTGATGAGGTTTATCCCTGAAACATCAAGTCGGCAGCGTGTTACTGACTCACTGTCATCCTACGTACATACAGAGAATGTGTCTCTGTCCTCGCTGTCTTTCTGCCGTCTCCTCTGTTTAAGACACTCTTAGGCTTCTTAAAAGTCCTCCTCCCTCCTCTTACCAGTTTGGCACCTTAGGAGCTCTCTTAAGGCCTAAGATGCTTTGTGAATAACTTTTATCTTACCGAGCGAAAATTCTAAGAAATGTCTAAGAATTTGAGGAATTCTAGGATTTTTTTTAGAATAATGTCACTCAGAGCAACCTTTAGCCTCAGGATGCTTTGTGAATATATATTCAGGACCATCACAATCCCAGAGAGACTGATTCCTCATTCAGCTTCTGAAGTGCTGCAGTCAGTGTCCATTAAGTCCTCAAAGACCACAGTGTCCTCCATGAAGTCAAGATCACTAAACCTTTCCTTGCTGACCTAAAGTCACTGGTTTCCAAAACCCAGCACTCAGTCCACCATCCAGTCCGTGCAGAAGTGAACAGTGTGTAGTCAGTGATGTGCAGACCAACCAATAAGCTGTGGGTTCAGCGGGTGTGGGTGGGGTGGGTCAAGAAGTGACAGCGCAGAGTTCCTACTAAGTAATTAATAATGTCCAGATATGTTACAGGCTCCGAGGACATCAGTTACATCTTCTCATCCCCACTCAAATAGGTGTGGGACAGTTGGTGTGCTCTGCGCTGCTTGATATCATCTGCATTAAGTAGCATAACCAATATCTCACAAATCTCTCTGCACCCAGTCACAACTGTGTAATATAAATCTGGTATAGTCTGGTATAGCTCATCAGGATTATTGTGAATTTGTGGTTCTGTGGATATTTTTTTATTTTATTTTTTGTCATAGTTTGGGTCATTAATTGGCATTTATTATATGGCTGCAGTGCTACGGGTGGTCTGACTGGCTGACTACCAATTGGATATTTTCCCATATCCAGACCGGTTACCACAACAATAGGTCTGCAAGGCATATTTTTGTTACAAACCAGGAAGCAAAAAACACAATGAAAAAAAGAAAAAAAAAAAGTCAGAAATGAACGTATTCTATAAGTATCTGAAAAAACACATAGATTGAAAGCTTGCCAGCTAACGACCGGACCATCTGTTAGCAAGTTCATCATGGAGGTGAAGCGAACAAGTCGGACTACAAGCCATCAGCAGCCTTCATATTCGGGCGTGTTTACATATATAACAGACATATAATAAATTATTAACCTCACTTGCTTGGTCTGTAATGACAACATGTAGGTCTGATATTTCCCCATACAGACCTTGTGGTTGGTTAATAATGCTTTATTATTTTTCCAGGTCAGGTGGCCCAGACTGGCTATCATGACAGGTCACTAGTAGGGTCGGGGCTGAAGTGTGTAAAGTTGAAGTTGTTGAGCTCGTATGTGATCAAATCTTTTCTGATAACATGTTCATCATAAAATCAGCGTAATACCAGTTAATAATTTACTAAATAATTCTGTTACTGACGTAATCTGTTCACGTCTGAGGATTAGTTTCACTGAGGACAGTTTGTTGACAACGAATCACAGAATGAACCCCGTCCAACCTCCAGAACCCAAACCTCCGGTTGGACACGTCTCCATCTCCAGTCCCATCAGACCAATCTGAGTAACTGTCACAGACTCCCGAGGGGGAGGAGCCTGTGAGTGTGACTGATAGCACTTTGGGTTTTATGGGGTACAAAGCACGGCCTACCCCCCCACCCCCCATAGACCACTGTCACCATCTCTGGGGGGCAATTATCATGTGATGTAAGGCCCATGCCGGATCCCTTCTCCCACTTTCCCCAGCTGGTCCCCTGAGCCCAATCGTACCACGGTGTCGGGTCAGCTGGCGCACCTGCACCCTGGCCCAGATTAAACGCCTCTGGTCTAATTTTAAATCTGTTAGCGCTGGTTTTTCCTTCAGGGGGAACAAGACTAATCTGCTCCCATAAAGAGCTCTGATTCTTCCGTCTGCTGGCTCCCAGTGCCCGCAGACCTGCTGCTGAATTATTACTGGCCGAGCATCCGTCATACGTGCTTCACTGTTAAGTGTGTGCCGCTCAGGCGGCGGCGCTGCCGTATGTATTGGCGCATGCTCATTCTTTAGCCGCCATGATTTCTACTCAGTTTTCTGGAGTCTAATTAAGGTGTGAATCACTTGCACCGACAGAACTCTGAGCCTCCTCAGGACGCACAACCAAGAGTCCCATCAACGTCATCACCATAAATCTGCATGTCCCCGCGACAAAAACTAGATCAGACTCTTCAGGAACATTTGCTCCGTCTGTGAAAAGAGCAAAATACAGACATCACTGTGGGACAAACGTGTCCCTCCGCCGCAGAGCTCCTCTGCTCGTGCAGGTCCAGACCTGACGATTTCTGGTTTGAAGTGGAACATCACGTCTCCATCAAACCACAGCACAAAGCCAGAATTCTGACTTTTATGCCCATGTATGACATCATAAAGTAAGAAAGATATCCAATGAAATACCAGAAATAAATATGAGGCGGAGTCATACATATATATTAACAAAAAACTCTGCCCCTCCATCAAGAGCTGCCATAAAATTTAATGATGACTTTTATAAGAAGGGTCAAAGTTTTTTTCCGCTGGGGGGGGCAGAGTCAGTGACTGGTACCTTGAAATTTTTGAGGCAGCTGTAAATTTCCCAGCATTACTGCTGTTGGTGGATTGGTCTGAAAACATGAGGTTCAGTTTAACAGGTCGTTCTGTAAAACCTGACGACGGACTGGAAGTGGGGGTGGCTTGATTTTCAGTATTAATCATCTCACAGACGTTACGGCTCTTCTTCTTGTGGGTTTTAGTTTGGGTGAGGAGGAACGTTTTTTTCATGACAGGAGAGAAGAGAACAATAAATGGAGAGATGTTGACCTTCGATGACAAACTGCCAAAGGTCAGGGCGTGACATGAGTTGAGGGCGGGGACACGGGACACCACAAACAAGCACACGAGCACCAGCCGCCTCCCCAGTCTGGCAGCCAGGAGGCCGGATTAGCAGCACTGTCACTTCCTGCCCACTCAGGCCTGCTAACACGCCGCGTCAAAGCAAGCCGGGCCGGCCTCGGGTGCCGGTTTTAATACTGTGCCCATAATTAAAACAATGAGCTGCGGCGATGAGGACAGAGTGCAGAGGCCCTGTGGCTGCTCAGCAACAGGCGTGATGCCCAAACTTAGCAGCCCCTTCAGCCGTGGCATCAGCTGGGGCGCCGGCACCAGGCCTCCTTGCCAACTGAGGTGATGATGGCTGACCGCGGGCGGCCGGAGGTTAATGGGAGCGTTTAGAGGACGGCTGAGCCTTTTTG
The DNA here is from genome assembly GCF_902500255.1 of Thalassophryne amazonica. Taxonomy (NCBI): domain Eukaryota; kingdom Metazoa; phylum Chordata; class Actinopteri; order Batrachoidiformes; family Batrachoididae; genus Thalassophryne; species Thalassophryne amazonica. Next base: position 172,851,772 of record NC_047103.1, read on the forward strand.
TGGTCTGTAAATGACGTATAATCAGAAGCCCGTGGCACGGTGGAGCCGGCGCGCTCCATCTCCATGAAAACCGCCGTCTGGGCTCCAGTTTGTCTCCGCTGTTGTTCCCGTCTTCACCACTGCGAGGGACGCATGTCAACAAGTATCTGTCCTCCTAACGACGCCCTAAAACGATTCTTCTTCTCCATGTCCTCACTGAGACCTCGGCCGGCCGTCGCTGCGGGCGAACGCACTCACAGAGAGATGAACAAATGAGATTCAAAGGAGATGAAGAGATGGCGGGGCTTAACGCTGTCACATATCTCACTGGACGGAGCGGCGGCGCGGAGGCGAGGTGTAATCTCTCCAACATAATTCCTCCCGCTGCTCTGACTGAGAAGCCGACGTGAAGAGAGACGGCCAAATGAATGCACCTCCCTCCCTCCTTCACTTCCTTCTTTCCTTTCACCTTCTTATTCCTGCCATCCATCCATTTCCACATCCTCTCCTGTCCACGGCTCCAACCCTCCAAACAGAACCTAATTGGGAGGTGAGAGTGGGAGTGGGTGGGTGGGGGGTGGGAACCCAGACCTTGACAGACAGGAGGTCAGTGTAATTGCTGCTGGCCATATTTAACATTAAGATAATCAGGCCATTAATTACCCTTTGGATCATTAAATCAGCCACTTGCAAAATGAAATTTCGGCCTCTATTACTCACTTGAGAGACCACGAGGAGAGGGCATTTTTCCATTCGTCAACCCCCCCCCCCCACCCCCACCCCCGTAACCGCCTCCCCCTCCCCCCACCTCTGCCGCTGCCGACACAAAGCCTCCGCCGGCTTCACAACCTGCTCTTCAGTCCAACCAAACCAGACGAAAAGTCAGGCTGCAGCTTTTTGCTGCCACACTGTAGTTTTCTGCCCGTTTCCAGACGGTCGGGTCCGGACGAGGACGAGGTCTGAGCTCCTGCTCTCATCAGAGAGTGGTTTTGGAATCCGTGATGGACTGAGCAAACCCGGTCAGAATATGAACGCTTTCAAATTTATTCATGTCTTTACAAATCTTGAATTAGTTTCTATGGTTACAGAGTTCAAAATAATTTCTCTGTTCAGTTCTGATAAATATCAGATGGTCCACTGTGCAAAAATATTCATCTAACTGTGATCAAATACAGTGGTTGATGTTTTATAATTCATCAGGGTAAAAAAAAAAAGAATTCAATGTCAAAATGTTGACATTTCATCAAAAATCTGGATGAGATTTTCAGTCACAGATAATTACAAGACAACTAAAAAAAAAAAAAAAAAAAAAAAAAAGAAATCCAGAGACAAACACAAAGACGTGACACGACTTAGGTTGGTTCTGTAAGTGGCGTCGGGGTGAGAACTCTTCGTGATTTCTGTTTGATTCCTTCAGATTGACAGCTGTCAGTCAAAACTCCCCAAACAAATGAAAATCACAATGAAAAAGTCAAAACTTCACATTTATGTCATTAGTGTTTTAGAGAAACACTAATGTGTTTTGTTGTGTTTTAGAAAAACACAACAAAATGTTTCAGACAAACACACACACACACACACACACACACACAGAGATGAAGAGATAAGTGAGATAATATTGACCCCCCCCCCCCCGGTGCATGCTGGGAGTTTGGGCGTGTGTGACTGTTGGCGGGTGACAGTGTGACTCAGTTCAGGTGAGGTGGAGTTTTTTCTTTCTTTTCTGTGGTTGTTGTTAATTTTCCGTTTGTTTATTGGTTGTTTTTTATTGTTTTGACTGGTTGTGGTTTTATGTGTTTTTTGCGGCAGATTTTGGCACCGATGGCGTCTGGGTCAGTGCCGGCCCTCTCTCTCCATCACGGGGTGAGGGTGGTCCCTGACCCGGCTGTGTCTGTGGAGGATGTCCTCCTGGCTGTGGGCGAGCAGGTCGGACATGAGAACTTAATGTTTGCATCCAGGATGAACAGAGCCGTGGTGGTTTTTCTGTTGGAGGTCATTTCTCCACAGCAGGTTGTCTCTGATACTGAAGCTGCAGTGACTGACGGTTCTGAGGTCGGTCCGGTTGATGTTTCTGTCTCTCCTTCTGCGGCTCTGATGTTTCTGCTGTGGGTGGGTCCTCGGTCACCGTTGGACAGGGTGAACGGGCTGACGGGGAGACACTGGTCCCAGCGGACCCCAAACCCCCACGGAGTCAAAGCATTAATGATGACAACATGGATTATGATTCAGACTCCAGCATGTCCACCACCGGTTCCTTCTCTCACAGCAGTGGTCTGTACACGCTGCATGACATCAACAGCTTCCTGGATGATTCATTTGGTAAATCAGTGAAAGTTGTGGATTATTTTCCTGACACAGAGAAATTTGTTAAATCTGTTAAAGTGTTGAGGAAGCTTATTAGCTTGGACCTGCTGGATGAGAAGAAGTCTCTCCTACAGACTCAGGAGACACATCACTACTTTGGGGAAGGAATCTCTGTCCAAACAGGGACGAGGTCTCAGGGGTCATAAATCCACCAGAGTCTGAGTGTGTCTCACCAGGTGTTCTGTCTTCTCTGTCTGTCTTTCTCTCTGTTCTCTGTCCACTCAATACACATGCAGCATCTGTAGGTGCGCTCTTGAACATGAACGGTGGCAGGGACGGCCGGAGGAGGACTTTGGTCTCTGAGCTCTTTGAACAAATGTGTTGTTCCTGCAGGAGATTCACTCTGATGCCGATAATGAAGTGGACTGGGCTCGGTGGTGGAGGGGACAGTTTTATCAAAGTCATGGCTCCAACATCAGTGCTGGAGTGGCGGTTTTGTTTTCTCCTCAACTTAACATCACTGTTTTATCCACCACTGAGATCGTTTAGGGTCGGGTTCTGTTGACCATGGTGTTTACGAATATTTACGTACACAGCGAGGGCTCGGAGTGGGTGGGGTTATTCAAATGGGTGAGGGACATTTTAGTGCAGCAGGATCCTCGTGAGTCTTTGGTGTTGAGGGGTGACTTTAATTGTACTGTGGATATGTCACTGGATCGGGTTGGTGAGGAGCCACATTTGCAGTCGGTTTCCTCACTGGCTGGTTTTTTACATGAGGTGGCTTTGTTGGACACATGGAGGATCACACACCCACAGGACAGACAGTACACACGGGTTCAGGTTTCAGATGGGGTGGTGTCTGCAGCCAGGTTTGACCGGATTTATATGTCACACTCATTCAGGAACAGATTACACAGGAGTTTCATTCAGCCAGTTGGTTTTTCAGATCATCATCTCATCACCACAGAAATATTCCACTCACACACTCAGAGGTTCAACACTTACTGGAACTTCAACACCAAACTTTTGAACGACAGGGCATTTTGTAATTTATTTGAATCTTCTTGGGGTTTCTGGAGGGGAAGGAAGGGGACATTTGGGACAGTGAGTCAGTGGTGGGAGGCCGGCAAAAACTCAGGTTCGGGTTTTGTGTCAACAATACACTTCCTATTCTACAGCTAGGGTCAAGGTAGCCATGGCAACACTTGAGAAGGACATGATGTACATTCAGGCCAACCGACATACAGCTGGGGCTCCCGACCAGCGTGGTCTGCTGCAGGAGAAGAGGGCAGAGCTGGGTGCCCGGTTACATGAGAGGGTGAAAGGGGCGATGGTGAGGGCTCGCTTTGCTAACATCAGGGACATGGATGCACCCAGTTCTTTCTTCTTCAGTCTGGAGAAGAGGACCTCTCATCAGAAGGTGATGACCTGCCTTCGCCTTCCTGACGGACGGGTGATGAGTGATTCGGCAGAGATGCAGAGACATGCTATGGACTTCTATTCCGCTCTCTACGGAGCTGGGGACTGTGACGGGGCCTGTGCGGCTGACCTTCTGTGTGATCTCCCCCGGCTGGTGGCCTCGGAGCGAGAGGCCTTGGACTCCTCCATCACAGATGAACTGACAATGGCGGTGCGGCAGATGGCATCTGGGAAAGCTCCGGAGATCGACTGACTTCCAGTGGATTTTTCTAAACACTTCTGGGGCTTTCTCTGTGCTGATCTTCTGGAGGTGTTGCTGGAGAGCATTGTGCCCGGCTGCTTGCCCACCTCTTGTCGCCATGCTGTTCTGTCCCTCCTGCCTAAGAAAGGGGAGCTTACCCTGTTGCAGAACTGGAGACTTTTTTCTAGGGTGCTGGTGAACAGGTTAAAAGGTGTCCTGGGTTTTATTGTTCACAAGGACAAGTCTTATTGTGTGCCCGATAGGACTATTATGAACAACTTTTTTTGATGAGGGATTTGTTTGATTTGTGTAATACTGGGAATCTGGTTTGCAGGTTTGTGTCACATGATCAGGTGAAGGCATTTGACCAGGTTCATCACAGATTTTTGTTTCCCACCTTGAGGGTGTTTGGTTTTGGTGAAGGGTTTATTTCATTTGTTGGGGTTTTGTATAATGGGGCTTCTTGTTTGGTTAAGGTTGGGGGAGAGTTGAGCTGCCTAGTCCCAGTAACGCGGGGACTGGGCCAAGCTGTCTGACCTTGTTTTGCCGGGTTTTCAACTGTCTTCTCCCCTGGTGCTCTCTGCTTATGCAGATGACATCACTGTTTTTGTCATGAATCAGGCGGACGTTGATGGGTTATTCGACAGTTTACGGCTCTATGAGACAGGGACCTCTGCAAGAGTAAACTGGGAGAAGAGTGAAGCTGTCCTGATGGGAGGTGGCAGGAAGGGGCTGCTCCCTGTCTGCCACATGGTCTGTGGTGGGGAGTGGAGGGTTTAGAAAATTCTGGATGTGTTTCTAGGGATGGATGGGTATCGTCAGAGGAATTGGGAGGGCTTGGTGGAGAAGATGTGTGCCAGACTGTCTAAATGGCAATGGTTGCTGCCCCAGATGTCCTGCAGGGGGCGAGTTCTGGTTGCTAATAACTTGGTCTCTTTGGCACAAACTGTCTGTCCTCCCTCTACCTCGGCGCCTTATTGAGCAGTTGCCGCGGTTACTGGTGGACTTTTTCTGGTCGGGCCATCACTGGATCAGAGCTCCTGTGCTGTACATGCTGCTTCATGAAGGAGGACAGGGGCTGGTGGACATTTCTGCTCAGGTTGCAGGCTGCTCAGAGACTGTTGTACACCTCAGGATTGAGTTGGCAGGATACAGCACGTGTCCTGCTGAGGAAGGAGGCAGGTCTTGGGTATGATAAACATCTTTTCCTCCTACATCTCTCCCTCCCCCTCCTCCTCCTGCCCCCCCCACCTCTTCGGTACTTCCACACTTTCAGCAACAACAAAAACATTAGTGGTGTGATGGACGACATCTGCTGTCACATCTCTGCTCCTACAGTCCGTGTAGAGGACAGAGGTCACAAAGCAGCCTGATGACATCACATAGTTGAAACCCCGCCTCTGTGGGTGGGCAGATGCTTCCCGATATTGTGATCACACATTAATCTGCTTCAGGTTCAGGACCTGAAGTGGAGCCAGTGAGGTTTGTTCAGGATGTTGAGTTTTTCCAGTAAAGCTGCCAAGACGTTCCACAGGAGAAGCGGGACACGCCCTCAGCTGCAGCGCCGAGGGCGTGTCCCCGCACACAGAGTAGCTGCTCATGTTGACGGGTGAGGACAGGGGAGGAGGGGGATTCCATCCTGTTATTTGTTTTGATGCTATCGGCTTCTCGCCGCTGCAGCCGTCCATCATCACAGCAACACTCACAGTAACACGGAAACAACGCGGACGTGTGTCAACATCCAAGTCTGGACCGAAGTGTCCATCTTCAAATCACCTTTTTACGATCACTTTGAATGTTTAATGAAAGCTGATGAATGGCCGCGTGTCACAGATTCAATACTTTATTTTATATCCTGTGTAAAGACGCTTGGAGTCACTCGAACAATCCCAGGAACACTGCCCCCTACCTACAGCTGTCAGCACTACACACACAGGAAACCATGACTCAGCACTTCACTGATGACTGAGCTGATTGATGACTGGAGTCTTTCATATTCATGTCATTAATTTTAATAACGAAGCATTTTATCCGTAAATGCTGTAAAGTCTCTGAGAACTAAATTTGTCATGTTTCGTGACACAAACATGGATGTGGTGTGTGGGTCGTACCTGCTGGCGTCAGGTCCCGGTTTCAGGCACATCTGGGCGTTGGCTTCCCACACGCTGTTGGCGAGCTTGTTGCCGATGGCGGACATCACCCTGATGAGCTCCAGTGGCCACTCGTCCAGGTCCAAGGATCGGACTCTGGACAGGTGCGTGCCCAGGTTCCTATGGATGCCGGAACACTCGATGCAGATCAGAGCGCCCAGATTCAGGCTGGCCCAGTCTGGATCTGGATCAGACGCACATGGTTTAGGTCAATATTTTCAGTCAAGATACTTTAAATTAAATGATTTAATTCTCTGACTGGAGCTTCAATAAGAAATAAACTATAAATTAATGTTCCAGATCACTCCACTGCTTTTACCACCAATGACACACGATGTCGGACCGCCATCGGCTATCAGCGGGTTTTAATTTTTTGCAAAAAATGACCACAACTGTGGATAAAACTCAGCAATGAGAGAAACTTCAACCTCTGATTCAACAGTGGACCCGGTCTTTACCCTCACATGGTATTGGAGGGGACTTGCCAATATGATCAATCAGCCTAGATGTGTTTTGTGAGCTTGAAAAAAGCCTCTGACAGGGTACACCAAGGTGCCCTGTGGGGGGTGCTGTCTATGGGGCACTGGGTCCATTGATCACACAATCTGGTCTCTATACAACCAAAGTAGGAGCTGTGTCCACATTCTTGATATTGCATAAAGTCTGTTGCCGGCGGGTGTCGTCACCAAACCTGTTGGTGATGGTCACGGACGGGGTTTCAAGGCGCAGTCAGGGACCAGAGGGTGACCTCTACTTTTTGTGGATGTGGTTCTGTTCATTAGACAGTGACCTCTGATAACCTCTGATGTCACTGAGCAGGCTTGAGGTCGAGTGTGAAGTGACTAGGATGAGAATCAGCACCTCCAAATCTGAGACCCTGGTCCTCTGTCAGTATTTTAAATATTTTGGGGTCTTGTTCACGAGTGGGGGTTAGCTGGAGTGTGAGATCAATAGACTGACTGGGGCAGAGTCTGATGTTTTACGTACACTGTACCGGACCGTCATGGTGAAGAAGGAGCTGACCCGGAAGGCAAGATGCGAGTTGATTTATGCTCCTGTCCTCACCTGTGGTCATGAACGGCAGAAATGAGATTCCTGTCAGGTACGAGGTCTGTCCGAAAAGTATTGGACCTTTTTATTTTTTGCAAAAACCATATGGATTTGAATCACGTGTGATTGCATCAGCCAAGCTTGAACCTTCGTGCGCATGCGTGAGTTTTTTCACGCCTGTCCGTTGCGTCATTCGCCTGTGAGCAGGCTTTGTGTGAGCAGTGGTCCACCCCTCTCGTCGGATTTTTATTGCAAGTAAAATGTCTGAATGATTTGGAGCTTTGCTGCATCAAATTTTTCCAGAAACTGTGAGAGACCTCCAGGTGGACACCATTCGGAAAATTCAGGTGGCTTTCAGGGACGATTTTATGGGGATCACACAGATTGAGAAGTGTTACAGCTGGTTTAAAGACCGCCCACAGCGTCTGAGAGCGCGGCGCGACATCAGCACTTTTTCGGCACATTCCACTGTTACAGGAGTTTTTGTCATGGAAAGAGGAGCGGAGGAATTCACGCGTCGGGACGGAGCTGTATGGCACAAAGCAAGCCATGATGAAGCCTCACAGGACATGTTCTGGCATGTCCAGCTCATCCACAATTTCTCGGATAGTCACATGACTGAAAAGCCACCGAAAGCCGTCTGAAAGCCATCTGAAAGCCGTCCTGTGAGACCAACACGGAGGTGCTTTTGTCCGCGCCATGAGCGGCCCCGTGGCGCATCCCTCCGCTTCTCTTTCCATGACAAAAACTCCTTTAACAGTGGAATGTGCCGAAAAAGTGCTGATGTCCACGTCTTCTGCCATTTCTGTGCTAGTCACACGATGTCCCGGATCAACAAAGCTTCATTTTGGAAATGATCTGGTTGTTTCAGCGGGGTTTCAGCCTGTCGATCGACGTTCGGAGCGCGCCGCGTTCTCAGCCGCTGTGGGTGGTCTTTAAAGCGGCTGTAACACTCCTCAATCTGTGTGATCCCCATAAAATTGTCCCTGAAAGCCATCTGAATTTTCCGAATGGTGTCCACCTGGAGGTCTCTCACAGTTTCTGGAAAAAATTTGATGCAGCAAAGCTCCAAATCATTCAGACATTTATTCGCAATAAAAATCCAACGAGAGGGGTGGACCAGTGCTCACACAAAGCCTGCTCACAGGCGAATGACGCAACCGATAGGCGTGAAAAAACTCACGCATGCGCACGAAGGTTCAAGCTTGGCTGATGCAATCACACGTGATTCAAATCCATATGGTTTTTGCAAAAAATAAAAAGGTCCATTACTTTTCGGACAGACCTCGCATCTGGACCTCTGGACAGGGTGAGAAGCTCTCGACTATCCGGGAGAGACTCTGGGTAGAGCTGCTACTTCTTCACATCAAAAGGAGGCAGCTGAGGTGGTTCAGGTGAGGATGCCCCCTGGTGGTCTCCCTAGGGAGGTCTTCCCGGTACATCCAAATGGGAAGAGACCCGGGGTAAGACCCAGGACACACTGGAGGGATTATATTTGTCAGATGGCTTGGGAACACCTCAGGATCCCCTGGGAAGAGTTACAGGACTTGGCTGAGCATAGGGAAGTGTGGGATGAGGTGCTTGCTCTGCTGCCCCCGTGACCCGGATAAACGGCAGAACATGAATGAATGAGGAACATGTTCTTCTTCTACAATCAATCAATCAATCAATTTTATTTATATAGCGCCAAATCACAACAAACAGTTGCCCCAAGGCGCTTTATATTGTAAGGCAAGGCCATACAATAATTATGTAAAACCCCAACGGTCAAAACGACCCCCTGTGAGCAAGCACTTGGCTACAGTGGGAAGGAAAAACTCCCTTTTAACAGGAAGAAACCTCCAGCAGAACCAGGCTCAGGGAGGGGCAGTATTCTGCTGGGACTGGTTGGGGCTGAGGGAGAGAACCAAGAAAAAGACATGCTGTGGAGGGGAGCAGAGATGAATCACTAATGATTAAATGCAGAGTGGTGCATACAGAGCAAAAAGAGAAAGAAACACTCAGTGCATTATGGGAACCCCCCAGCAGTCTAAGTCTATAGCAGCATAACTAAGGGATGGTTCAGGGTCACCTGATCCAGCCCTAACTATAAGCTTTAGCAAAAAGGAAAGTTTTAAGCCTTATCTTAAAAGTAGAGAGGGTGTCTGTCTCCCTGATCCGAATTGGGAGCTGGTTCCACAGGAGAGGAGCCTGAAAGCTGAAGGCTCTGCCTCCCATTCTACTCTTACAAACCCTAGGAACTACAAGTAAGCCTGCAGTCTGAGAGCGAAGTGCTCTATTGGGGTGATATGGTACTATGAGGTCCCTAAGATAAGATGGGACCTGATTATTCAAAACCTTATAAGTAAGAAGAAGAATTTTAAATTCTATTCTAGAATTAACAGGAAGCCAATGAAGAGAGGCCAATATGGGTGAGATATGCTCTCTCCTTCTAGTCCCCGTCAGTACTCTAGCTGCAGCATTTTGAATTAACTGAAGGCTTTTCAGGGAACTTTTAGGACAACCTGATAATAATGAATTACAATAGTCCAGCCTAGAGGAAATAAATGCATGAATTAGTTTTTCAGCATCACTCTGAGACAAGACCTTTCTAATTTTAGAGATATTACGTAAATGCAAAAAAGCAGTCTTACATATTTGTTTAATATGCGCTTTGAATGACGTATCCTGATCAAAAATGACTCCAAGATTTCTCACAGTATTACTAGAGGTCAGGGTAATGCCATCCAGAGTAAGGATCTGGTTAGACACCATGTTTCTAAGATTTGTGGGGCCAAGTACAATAACTTCAGTTTTATCTGAGTTTAAAAGCAGGAAATTAGAGGTCATCCATGTCCTTATGTCTGTAAGACAATCCTGCAGTTTAGCTAATTGGTGTGTGTCCTCTGGCTTCATGGATAGATAAAGCTGGGTATCATCTGCATAACAATGAAAATTTAATCAATGCTGTCTAATAATGCTACCTAAGGGAAGCATGTATAAAGTGAATAAAATTGGTCCTAGCACAGAACCTTGTGGAACTCCATAATTAACCTTAGTCTGTGAAGAAGATTCCCCATTTACATGAACAAATTGTAATCTATTAGATAAATATGATTCAAACCACCGCAGCGCAGTGCCTTTAATACCTATGGCATGCCCTAATCTCTGTAATAAAATTTTATGGTCAACAGTATCAAAAGCAGCACTGAGGTCTAACAGAACAAGCACAGAGATAAGTCCACTGTCTGAGGCCATAAGAAGATCATTTGTAACCTTCACTAATGCTGTTTCTGTACTATGATGAATTCTAAAACCTGACTGAAACTCTTCAAATAGACCATTCCTCTGCAGATGATCAGTTAGCTGTTTTACAACTACCCTTTCAAGAATTTTTGAGAGAAAAGGAAGGTTGGAGATTGGCCTATAATTAGCTAAGATAGCTGGGTCAAGTGATGGCTTTTTAAGTAATGGTTTAATTACTGCCACCTTAAAAGCCTGTGGTACATAGCCAACTAACAAAGATAGATTGATCACATTTAAGATCGAAGCATTAAATAATGGTAGGGCTTCCTTGAGCAGCCTGGTAGGAATGGGGTCTAATAGATAACAACACCAAAAGCAGCTGTTGCTAAAGATATTTGTTGTAAAGTTTAAAGTAAAGTAAAGTTGTAAAGTTCACAGAAATGATACGATGTGACGTCGCGATTAGAGAGTCCGTGTTATCAGGGTTACTAACTGTGGAGCTAATACCAACAAGCCACCTGCTAACATACAAATACTGCAGCACAGACTTAGATGATCTGTCTGAACAACTAACCGCACAGCGAGCCGTCTTATGTCATAAATCATACAGAAACAGTCGCTTCACAACAGCTAGCAGCCATCGCTAGAGGCGTGCCGACAGACTAGTGTGGGGATAGAATACCGCACTCTCATTGGTTGAAGTCTTCTTGTTTTGGCTTTTGGCACTTACAGACCTGCCTGCAGTACAGCTGGTCAAAAATTTACTGGACATGTCATTAAGTCTGCTCCATTTCTACTCCCTCAATAATAATCCTCCAAAGTCTGTCTCGTTCATCACTGATGTCTGTGGTGTCTGTTGCTCCAGCAGTATCGTCTTCAGTCACACCGCCACTGAAGGCTCTGATTGGACTAAAGTGCTTTGAGAGTGCACAGAATATGCCGGACAACACGCTGGACAACACGTCAGACAACACGCCGGACAACACGTCAGACAACACGCCGGACAACACACCAGACAACACGCCGGACAACACACCAGACAACACGCCGAACAACACACCGGACAACACACCAGACAACACGCCGGACAATATGTCAGACAACACGCCAGACAACATGCCGGACAACACACCAGACAACACGCCGGACAACACGTCGGGCAACACGCCGGAAAACAGGACAGACAACAGGACAGACTACACGTCAGACAACACGTCGGGCAACACACCGGACAACACGTCGGGCAACACACCGGACAACACGTCAGACAACACGCCAGGCAACACGTCGGACAACACACCGGACAACACAACGGACAAAAGGCCAGACAACACGCCGGATAACACACCAGACAACACACCGGACAAAAGGCCAGACAACACACCAGACAACACGTCAGACAACACGCCGGACCGCAGGCCGGACAACAGGCCGGACAACAGGCCGGACAACACGCCAGACAACACGTCAGATAACACACCAGACAACACACCAACACACCGGACCACAGGCCGGACAACACGTCAGACAACACGCCGGACCGCAGGCCGGACAACACACCGGACAACAGGCCGGACAACACGCCAGACAACACGTCAGATAACACACCAGACAACACACCAACACACCGGCCCACAGGCCGGACAACACACCAGACAACACATCAGACAACAAGTCAGACAACATGCCGGACAACACGTCAGACAACATGCCGGACAACACGTCAGACAACACACCAGATAACACACCAGACAACACACCGGACCGCAGGCCGGACAACACACCAGACAACACACCGGACCGCAGGCCGGACAACACACCAGACAACACGTCAGACAACACACTAGATAACACACCGGACAACAGGCCGGACAACACGTCAGACAACATGCCAGACAACACGTCAGATAACGCACCAGACAACACACCAACACACCGGACCACAGGCCGGACAACACACCAGACAACACATCAGACAACATGCCGGACAACACGTCAGACAACACGCCAGACAACACGTCAGACAACACGCCAGACAACACACCGGACCACAGGCCGGACAACACGCCAGACAACACGCCAGACAACACGTCGGGCAACACACCGGACAACACGTCAGACAACACGCCAGGCAACACGTCGGACAACACACCGGACAAAAGGCCAGACAACACACCAGACAACACGCCGGATAACACACGAGACAACACACCGGACAAAAGGCCAGACAACACACCAGACAACACGTCAGACAACACGCCGGACCGCAGGCCGGACAACAGGCCGGACAACACGCCAGACAACACGTCAGATAACACACCAGACAACACACCAACACACCGGACCACAGGCCGGACAACACGTCAGACAACACGCCGGACCGCAGGCCGGACAACACACCGGACAACAGGCCGGACAACACACCGGACAACAGGCCGGACAACACGCCAGACAACACGTCAGATAACACACCAGACAACACACCAACACACCGGACCACAGGCCGGACAACACACCAGACAACACATCAGACAACAAGTCAGACAACATGCCGGACAACACGTCAGACAACATGCCGGACAACACGTCAGACAACACACCAGATAACACACCAGACAACACACCGGACCGCAGGCCGGACAACACACCAGACAACACGTCAGACAACACACCAGATAACACACCGGACAACAGGCCGGACAACACGTCAGACAACATGCCAGACAACACGTCAGATAACGCACCAGACAACACACCAACACACCGGACCACAGGCCGGACAACACACCAGACAACACATCAGACAACATGCCGGACAACACGTCAGACAACACGCCAGACAACACGCCAGACAACACACCAACACACCGGACCACAGGCCGGACAACACACCAGACAACACGCCAGACAACACACCAGACAGCACACCAGACAACAAGTCAGACAACACACCAGACAACACACCAGACAACATGCCGGACAACGCGCCAGACAACACGTCAGACAACACACCAGACAACACACCAACACACCGGACCACAGGCCGGACAACACACCGGACCACAGGCCGGACAACACACCGGACCACAGGCCGGACAACACACCAGACAACACGTCAGACAACACACCGGACAACACACCAGACAACACGTCAGACAACACATCAGATAACACGTCAGACAACACACTAGATAACACGCCGGACAACACACTAGACAACACGTCAGACAACACATCCGACAACACACCGGACCACAGGCCGGACAACACACCAGACAACACGTCAGACAACACACCAGACAGCACACCAGACAACAAGTCAGACAACACACCGGACAACACACCAGACAACAAGTCAGACAACACACCGGACAACACACCAGACAACAAGTCAGACAACACGCCAGACAACATGCCGGACAACACACCAGACAACACGTCGGACAACACGTCGGACAACACGTCGGACAACACGTCGGACAACACGTCGGACAACACGTCAGACAACACGTCAGACAACACGTCAGACAACACGTCAAACAACACACCAGACAACACACCAGACAACACGTCAGACAACATGCCAGAGAGCACACCAGATAACACGCCAGACAACACACCAGATAACACGCCAGACAACACACCAGACAGCACACCAGACAACACGTCAGACAACACACCGGATAACACACCGGATAACACACCAGACAACATGTCAGAGAGCACACCAGACAACACGCCAGAGAGCACACCAGACAACGCGTCAGACAACACACCAGACAACACGTCAGACAGCACACCAGACAACATACCAGACAACACGTCAGACAACACGTCACACAACACACCAGACAACATACCAGATAACACACCGGACAACACGTCAGACAACACACCAGACAACACACCAGACAACACGTCAGACAACACACCGGATAACACACCAGACAACACACCGGATAACACACCGGATAACACGTCAGACAGCACACCAGACAGCACACCAGACAGCACGCCGGACAACACACCAGACAACACACCAGACAACACACCAGATAACACACCAGATAACACACCGGATAACACACCAGACAACACGTCAGACAACACGACAGACAACACACCGGATAACACACCAGACAACACGTCAGACAACACGACAGACAACACACCGGATAACACACCAGACAACACGTCAGACAACACACCCGATAACACACCGGATAACCCACCAGACAACACGTCAGACAACACACCAGATAACACACCGGATAACACATCAGACAGCACACCAGACAGCACACCAGACAGCACGTCAGACAACACACCGGATAACACACCAGACAACACGTCAGACAACACACCGGATAACACACCAGACAACACGTCAGACAACACACTGGATAACCCACCAGACAACACGTCAGACAACACACCAGATAACACACCGGATAACACACCAGACAACATGCCGGACAACACACCAGACAACACGTCAGATAACACACCGGATAACACGCCAGACAGCACACCAGACAACACGCCAGAGAGCACACCAGACAATGCGTCAGACAACATACCAGACAACACGTCAGACAACACACCAGATAACACACCGGATAACACACCAGACAACACACCAGATAACACACCGGATAACACACCAGACAACATGCCGGACAACATGCCGGACTACACGTCAGACAACACACCAGATAACACACCGGATAACACACCAGATAACACACCGGATAACACGCCAGACAGCACACCAGACAACACGCCAGACAGCACACCAGACAACACACCAGACAACATGCCGCACAGCACACCAGACAACACGTCATACAACACACTACTCCTCAGGGAGTGTGATAGTTAATCTAAAGTTGAATTCAGGGCACAGACAGAAACCCTGATGACGTTGTGTCACCGTCCATGCTGGCGTTTAGAACTAAATAAAGATGTTTGTGAAGCTGAAGCACTGAAATATTCAGGATACTTACTGTTTGCTTCACAGTCTGCACATCGACTGTTTCCCCGAATGCTTCTGATCGACTGCAGAGCCAACGCTTCCGTCTGGCTGGTCAGACGAGACTGAAACAACACAAACAAACTAGAGTCGCACTGCAAGTCTGAGACTGGATTCGTACCACAAGTCTGAAACTGGATTCACACCACACATTTGAAACTGCATTCGCACCTAAAGTCTGAGACTGGATTCGTACCACAAGTCTGAGACTGGATTCGCACCTCAAGTCTGAGACTGGATTCGTACCACAAGTCTGAGACTGGATTCGTACCACAAGTCTGAGACTGGATTCGTACCACAAGTCTGAAACTGGATTCGCACCGCAAGTCTGAGACTGGTTTCATACCACAAGTCTGAGACTGGATTCGCACCTCAAGTCTGAGACTGGATTCGCACCTCAAGTCTGAGACTGGATTCGCACCTCAAGTCTGAGACTGGATTTGCGCCGCGAATTTAGACCACATCTGGATTTTGTTTGTTGCTTGACAGACCTGTGTGATCTGACCTCGGTGTGAACAGTCAGATCTGGTACAGATTGTTTGTAATGACCAACACGAACAAGCCAGATGAAAAAATGCTTCATGTCAGCTTTGGGTAAAGTCCACAGCGTGTCT
The DNA here is from genome assembly GCF_902500255.1 of Thalassophryne amazonica. Lineage (NCBI taxonomy): Eukaryota > Metazoa > Chordata > Actinopteri > Batrachoidiformes > Batrachoididae > Thalassophryne > Thalassophryne amazonica. Next base: position 172,867,786 of record NC_047103.1, read on the forward strand.
CTATCCTGGACAAAGTCTGTGTGACCTCGTCTGCCGGTTTTCCAAAGACACATGGAGTACTGACTTTGGCTACGTCATGAAAAACACATTAGTGCATAAAGGGGCGGAGTCTGGGTGGTTGTGTGTATGTGAGGAAAGAACCCTGAACACGCCTCTCTCTTTGAGTCTAAACCAGCTAAGCTAACAGGCTAACCTGGGTTCGGGTGTTTATTAAATCATATTTTTGGAGATTGTGTGCTCGTTCTCATAATTGTTCCATTTGTTGTGGACATAAAAGTTACGAGCTGTTTATTTTCTCAGTAATCGTGCATGAAGTGGAGCTAAGGAATGAAGCTCGCGACAGCTGCTAAAAAGTACTAACGCTGTTAGCATACAACATTAAATAAGAGGAGAGTTTGACCCAGCGTGAATATTACACACACCCGGAATAATACCGGAATAAAACGGCCTCACAGATCATCTGAGACGTGTCTGCTGTCATAGTCATGCTGAGTCAAACTCTCCTCTTATTTAATGTTGTATGCTAACAGTGCTAGCACCTTTAGCAGTTGCCAACATGGTAACGCCCAGATACTGTTACAGGTCTCTGCAGCAAACCTACAGGTGACATCATATATATATAAAAAAGACACCTTAAACTAAGACGTTAGACCAAAATTCACCCCGTCCGGTTGTCATGGAGAGAGAAACCGTTTTTCTACTGTTTATTTCTGCTCTAAAGTTGGACGCTTTAACAGGAATGTGCTCGCTTTTAGAGCCTCAAGTGGCCAGTCAGGGAACTGCAATCTTTCCTCCTTATGGGTGGAGCTTCATCTTGGTGACTGAAGCTTGTGTCAGACGTGTTTGTGGCTCTGCTGTCAGCAAATGAAGGAACAACACAGCAAATGGAAGAGGGGGCGGGGGCGGGATTAATAGAAGGTGAGCGCCTGAGGCGTAAACACAGCGAGCGCCGACCGAGAGCTGAGCCGCCCGCTGCACAGAAGTAAGTGGAAAATATCACAGCGTCTCACTCAATGTTTTTTTTATGATTTCAGTGAGAAGCAAAATTTAAATAAATGTTTGATTTATTTTAGCTGTTAATTCCGGTGTGTTGGCGCCGAGAGGAAACCGTCAACACGAGCTCGCCGTTCAAACATCAGCTTTCCTTTCAGGACAGTTACAACACCTGGACCAGATCCAGATCTGGGTCCAGATCCCAGGTGGCTGAAGGCCCTCAGAGGTGGGTCACCCCGGCCTCACAGAGTTCGAGTCTTCGTGTGCTGCTTCGACCTGAAACAGGTGATGTCACTCATCCGCAGCGACGGACTCGGACTCGGAGACGCCGGGATTAACACTCAACTGGTTCAAATGACTTTAAACCAGTTCCAGAAGCTGGAACAAGTAGAAGTCGTGTATCTGCTGGACTGACGTGTGTGCGTGACGGCGGTGGACTCACTTTGTTCTTGCTGCTCTCACAGGACTGCAGACTGGCCAGGATCTGGCTCTCGATCACCTGGACCCAGGCGTCGCGCTCCTCGTACGACGTGGCCTCGAAGTTCCACGTCTGCCCCGTCAGTGACACGATGGTGAACTCAAAGTTCTCCTCCAGGTCTGCTGGAGCACAAACAGAAGAAAACCCACTCTGTGGAAACCTTTCAGCTTCAGTGTGGACGCGATCGGCGCAACATGGACAGTTAAAAACTATAAAAAAACTAAATGAAATGAAATTAAAAAGACCAAAACAATAAATACTTTCACCTTTACTCACACAGGAATAAAAAATAAATAAACCATATCAAAGAGATAAAATAATTACATAGTGAAGTCTTACGATTGTTAATACTGATTTAACAAGAAGAACCTTTGAACTTTGTCACAGCTGAACATTTGCTGTGTTTGTGTTTTAACCAAAATATTCTACTTTTAAACTGAGCCACCAAAGAGACGAGGGTTAAAACGGCTGAAGCAGGTTTCACACAGGCTCAAATAGGTTTTGATTTGGTTCAAACAGCTTTTCATCCAGTTCAAACAAGTTTCAAACAGGCTGAAACAAGTTTTGAACAGGCTTCAAATTAGGTCAAATAGGTTCCAAACCAGCTCAAAGAGGTTTCAAACAGACGCAAACAGGTTTCAAACCACTTCAAGTTTGAAAATGACTCAAACAGGTTTCAAACAGCCACAAACAAGTTTCAAACTGACACAAATTACAAACTGACACAAACAGGTTTTAAATGACCTCAAACAGATTTCAAACCAACTCCAGACTCAAACGAGCTCAAACAGGTTTCAAACGAGCTCAAACAGATTTTAAATGAGCTCAAACAGGTTTCAAACAGGCTCAAACAGGTTTCAAACGGGCTCAAACAGGTTTCAAACGGGCTCAAACAGGTTTCAAACGAGCTCAAACAGGTTTCAAACGAGCTCAAACAGGTTTCAAACCGACTCAAGTGTCAAACCAACTCAAACAGGTTTCAATCTGTCTCAAACCAGTCTTTTGGTTCTCACTGCTTTCAGACGTCCCTAAATTGAAGCCACCCTAAACCGGATTGAACAGTCCTAATGTGATATAATTACAGGTAATGTGATACTGACACTTTAAATCTATAAAAAAGCCCTTCGTAAAGCTAGGACATCTTTCTACTCATCACTAATTGAAGAAAATAAGAACAACCCCAGGTTTCTTTTCAGCACTGTAGCCAGGCTGACAAAGAGTCAGAGCTCTATTGAGCTGAGTATTCCATTAACTTTAACTAGTAATGACTTCATGACTTTCTTTGCTAACAAAATTTAACTATTAGAGAAAAAATTACTCATAACCATCCCAAAGACGTATCGTTATCTTTGGCTGCTTTCAGTGATGCCGGTATTTGGTTAGACTCTTTCTCTCCGATTGTTCTGTCTGAGTTATTCTCATTAGTTACTTCATCCAAACCATCAACATGTTTATTAGACCCCATTCCTACCAGGCTGCTCAAGGAAGCCCTACCATTATTTAATGCTTCGATCTTAAATATGATCAATCTATCTTTGTTAGTTGGCTATGTACCACAGGCTTTTAAGGTGGCAGTAATTAAACCATTACTTAAAAAGCCATCACTTGACCCAGCTATCTTAGCTAATTATAGGCCAATCTCCAACCTTCCTTTTCTCTCAAAAATTCTTGAAAGGGTAGTTGTAAAACAGCTAACTGATCATCTGCAGAGGAATGGTCTATTTGAAGAGTTTCAGTCAGGTTTTAGAATTCATCATAGTACAGAAACAGCATTAGTGAAGGTTACAAATGATCTTCTTATGGCCTCGGACAGTGGACTCATCTCTGTGCTTGTTCTGTTAGATCTCAGTGCTGCTTTTGATACTGTTGACCATAAAATTTTATTACAGAGATTAGAGCATGCCATAGGTATTAAGGCACTGCGCTGCGGTGGTTTGAATCATATTTGTCTAATAGATTACAATTTGTTCATGTAAATGGGGAATCTTCTTCACAGACTAAAGTTAATTATGGAGTTCCACAAGGTTCTGTGCTAGGACCAATTTTATTCACTTTATACATGCTTCCCTTAGGCAGTATTATTAGACGGTATTGCTTAAATTTTCATTGTTACGCAGATGATACCCAGCTTTATCTATCCATGAAGCCAGAGGACACACACCAATTAGCTAAACTGCAGGATTGTCTTACAGACATAAAGACATGGATGACCTCTAATTTCCTGCTTTTAAACTCAGATAAAACTGAAGTTATTGTACTTGGCCCCACAAATCTTAGAAACATGGTGTCTAACCAGATCCTTACTCTGGATGGCATTACCCTGACCTCTAGTAATACTGTGAGAAATCTTGGAGTCATTTTTGATCAGGATATGTCATTCAAAGTGCATATTAAACAAATATGTAGGACTGCTTTTTTGCATTTACGCAATATCTCTAAAATCAGAAAGGTCTTGTCTCAGAGTGATGCTGAAAAACTAATTCATGCATTTATTTCCTCTAGGCTGGACTATTGTAATTCATTATTATCAGGTTGTCCTAAAAGTTCCCTAAAAAGCCTTCAGTTAATTCAAAATGCTGCAGCTAGAGTACTGACGGGGACTAGAAGGAGAGAGCATATCTCACCCATATTGGCCTCTCTTCATTGGCTTCCTGTTAATTCTAGAATAGAATTTAAAATTCTTCTTCTTACTTATAAGGTTTTGAATAATCAGGTCCCATCTTATCTTAGGGACCTCGTAGTACCATATTACCCCAATAGAGCGCTTCGCTCTCAGACTGCAGGCTTACTTGTAGTTCCTAGGGTTTGTAAGAGTAGAATGGGAGGCAGAGCCTTCAGCTTTCAGGCTCCTCTCCTGTGGAACCAGCTCCCAATTCAGATCAGGGAGACAGACACCCTCTCTACTTTTAAGATTAGGCTTAAAACTTTCCTTTTTGCTAAAGCTTATAGTTAGGGCTGGATCAGGTGACCCTGAACCATCCCTTAGTTATGCTGCTATAGACGTAGACTGCTGGGGGGTTCCCATGATGCACTGTTTCTTTTTCTTTTTGCTCTGTATGCACCACTCTGCATTTAATCATTAGTGATCGATCTCTGCTCCCCTCCACAGCATGTCTTTTTCCTGGTTCTCTCCCTCAGCCCCAACCAGTCCCAGCAGAAGACTGCCCCTCCCTGAGCCTGGTTCTGCTGGAGGTTTCTTCCTGTTAAAAGGGAGTTTTTCCTTCCCACTGTAGCCAAGTGCTTGCTCACAGGGGGTCGTTTTGACCGTTGGGGTTTTACATAATTATTGTATGGCCTTGCCTTGCAGTATGGGGCGCCTTGGGGCAACTGTTTGTTGTGATTTGGCGCTATATAAAAAAAAAAAAAAAAAAAAAATTGATTGATTGATTTGAAATGAATGTCAGTTCAGTTTTAATCTACTTCTAACCAGCTCTAAACTAATGATGAACTGATCTAAAATGCAATAAACTGGCTACTGGTCAAACAAATATTATGTGAAACCTGATTAAATTCCTAAAACAGTAATGGATGGCTCAATAATGAAAATGATCAATAATCAGAGTTGAAGTGGGATTCAGGAGTTACTTTAACATTTATTCATCTCACAAGTGAACATGTGACATTTCAGTGCCATCACAGAGGACACCTGTTCACCTCCACAACTGACCATGACCTCTGACCTCAGGTCCACCCCTCAGTTAGCACCTCACCTAAATCAGGGGGCCCTCTGCTGACACCACGAGAGGTCGAGGGGGCGGCCCTCACAGGAGTCCACACTGACCCACGAGTCGGGTAACGGTTTCCGAGAAATGTGCCAAAGGAGTCAACATCGGTGTGAGTCACACTCCAGCAGGAAGGGGCGGAGCATACGTGTGGTGACTTCATGCACATGGTGCAGTAGCTAACTGCTAACGGTACAACTGTATACAGGGAACCTGCTAACGGGTTAGCTGGTCAACAAACAGTAAAACACGTTATGTGAACAGGACATGCTACATGCTAACTGTCCAGCTGAGTCCATCCGTCAGGTTTCTGAGCGACCCACTCTCATCTCAGACGGACTCAAGATAAACCCACAAGTCTACATTTTATTAAAATGGATGAAGTGACTCAGCGAGTTAACGTGTCGTTGAGAGTTTGTGACCAAAGTTAAAAATAAAAACTGGTTGAGGATTATTTCATATTTGTTCTGCTTGACTGAATTGTAAAAATCATTTCCTAAGTTTATTTCTACCACAGATATTTACTGCAGATCATCAGCATAACCATGACAACCACATCATTATTTCACTCCATAACAACTTCCTGTTTGGAAACATGGGTTGTTCCTGGTTGGACGCTGCCGGGGTCACATGGTCAGATCCGTGTTCACCACATGTGGAAAGAGTTGCTACAGCTTTTGTTTACAATTAACCCCCACATGGAGCAAATCTGACCTGTTCATTTCAGTCCTATTCACCATCACAGACAGACATGAATCCACATAAAGCTCCTGATTTTTGAAAATGACTTCGGAAAATCCTTTAATTTGTGGCTGGAAACGTAGTGTTTTAAAGCAAGTCCCTCTGTGTTTTTTTCTGCTGCAGGTGTGTTTCTCATGCCCATGTTGTGGTCTGATCACACAGAAGCGCTGTGATGATTTAAACTTTTAAAGCGCTGTTGTTGTGGTGTGATCATCAGACGACCTGATCGATCGATCAGGGTGATCACGCCTGATTAATGCGCTGTTTAAACATTTAAAGTGCCGTGGCTGTCGGTGATCACCATGGCGACAGATCACACAGCACTTCATTCAGATCACACCTGATCACAGTCAACTCGCGCTTTAAAAGTTTAAATCATCACGTTCAATGTTTCATTATTCAGGTCTGTGATGACCTGATCAGACCTGATCAGCGGATGATCAGGTCCGATCAGATGCGCTGATCAGGAAGCAGCCGGCGCTTTAAACATTTAAAGAGTCACAGCACTCATTCACGACAGTGTTTCCCCACAGCCAGTCCACTCATCAGCATTCTGTACACAATGAAAATGGTCCACCAAGAAGAAAAATGAAAATAAAAAAAATAATATTATTTTATTACTCTGTTTCTGATGCTCATCACACCGTTGCAGTACCAACCAGAACCACTGGGTGTAAACAGGGCTGGCCCAACAGACGCTGGATAATCGTCAAGGTGTGACAGCTGCATTAATTTATTAGACGTACAACAGTGTGCACCAGAGTTTTTAATATGTCCGACATACACAGGCTAAATCGTCAAGGCGTGACAGGGCCTTTAGTTTTTGTAATGTTAGCATTTAGTTTGACTTCTTTCGACCAGCTGAATGTTTTCACACAGTACAGAAGCCAGTTTGTGAGCGCTGCTGCTGCATTCATGTAATATTGGAAATTACAGGACAAACTCAGCCTGTTTGCTTGGATTTTTTTTCATCTGGGTGGGGGGTCTGCTTCACTGCACCTTATATACACCAGAATTAATTTTTGGTGTGGATATAATGAATTATTTTACCAAAAACAAAATGAAAACCACGGTCCTGCAACAAGAAACTGCTGAATTTGAAACAACAAAAAAAGTTGTGCAATTTCCGATGGTACTTGAACGCAGCAGCAGCAGCAATCGCCTCCTGCGTGCGCTTATTATTCTTATTTTTTATTAAATATAACAATATGAGTATAGGAATGACAATCCAGCCCTTCTGTACATGTGGCAACAGGTAGATGATTCAGATGATTATATAAAGAGCTTTTTCTGGAAGACAGAATTCATGCTGTGGATCAGCTGCAGCTGGTGGAAATAACCACATGAGTCAATGCGTGTTCACACAGACTGATCAGTTTACTGCTCTGATATATTCAAATCATCTTTACACTTATATTTATTCCCCCTTTTGACAGTTTTCTGTTATAAATCAATATATATGGCTTAGTAACATAATACAGTGATACAGCAGCCTTTTTTTGTTTTTGTTTTGTAAAAATAAGGTGTCTTATGAATGTTGAACAAGTGCTTCAGTTTTTTTTTTTTTTTTTTTTTTTTTTTTTTTTTTTAAATGGAGCAAGACAGAGCGCGCAGCATGTCGTCAGTCTGATCCAAACAGTGTGGATTCTGATAATGAAGGAGATGATCCCTCTTTTGTTCTGGACGAGCATCCACAGCAGGGATCCCCTGACGTGCGCACAGATCTCCAGTGGGTCGGACTGCGCGCTTCTCTTTGCAGCTTCACCAGGACTCAAGCGCTACAGAGCTCCGTCTCAGCACCGAGTCCTGGAACGCAGAGCAAGACACAGATACATACTGTTCCAGCAGTGGCTCCGGGCGCGTTTCGTTTAAAGCGTGGAGATCAACGTTAGCTTCAGTTTGGTTTTGTTCCTCTTTCGTTCCTTTTGTGCTCTTGATTCGCAGGCTGTCTGGTGATGGAAGTCAAAAGCTCATTCGTCCACCTTGTCTCGATGATTTGTGACTTTTTACTTTTTTCCCTTCGTTCAAGAATCATCGTATGCCGTGTGACCAGGCCATAAAGTCTGAAAGTCCTGGTCCAAGCCTGAGCTACAGCCCTGCCCTCATCAACGCCAAATGTCTCCACGAGTAATCATTTACAAAACAATCCCAATCCATTCTCGGGTTGTTCCAACGTTTGTACGGAACCCCCCAGACAGGATTGGTAATTACCGCCACCGCTATCGGCATCTGCGCGACATTCAGACAGACAGAGAGACAGAAAGGTGGCGCTCAGGCAATTTGTGAACTCTGACACGGGCAACCTTTAACGCACCACGAGAACAAACCCAACACACACTGTTTACCTGGGTGGGGGGGGCGTGTGTGCGTGTGTGTGCGTGTGTGTGTGATGAGAGGGGAGGTGTGAGTTGCACAGGGGGCCTGAGGTAACACAAATTAAAAGCCTTAAATGTCAGCGCTCACAGTATTGCTCGGCGACACAGGTCATTACTCCTCCTATTATTCGCAGCCTTTTACAACATTAATAATTGTTTCCAACTCACTCACAAGAAATATGTACTTTTATTTTTCTGAATAAGTACCACGAGGTGCCACCCGCGAACCTATGAAGATGGAACCTTTTCACGCCATCGTGCAGAAACACTTTAAAAATTTCAGACTGTAACCAGAGGAGAATTCAGAGCACCTGGGGAACCAGCCCGCTCAGTCCCCGGGAGCTCAAGGTTCTCTGTCAAGGTCCTCATTGGTCCCAGAGTTCCAGCTGCTTATAGTAGAGATTCGAGCTTCTCTACTATGGAAACCACCTGGACAACTGAGAGCCTTCACAGAAACAGCTGCTTATAGTTCCTGCTTGCTGCAAGAACTCCTGTGGAACTCTGGGACATGTGGCTGTCCTAAATCAGCACAAAGTAAAAGTGAAATGGAGACGAGATCCAGATCCATCAAACCTGTTTTCAAAGCTTTGAAAGGATCTATTAGCAGATGGAGACGATACCTTGATTTTACCGAATAGTTTAATGACAGAAAAACAAGAGAAAGTGCTGAGTGTGTTTCTTCTGTCAACATTCATTACAAAATTACAACTTCACTCTGAACGTTCACTCATTAACTCAAAGAATCCACCAAGTAATGAGCTGCTAAAATTGCTGGACAAAATAAAATCATCATCCGGGGTCCTGAAGGACCTGGACTTAGAGAGGACGTGAGGCCGATGATAATGGGCAACCCCAGCAAGGTTCATCAGGAGCGTACTTTGCTGCCCTGTGACCTTTACAACTTGGTTAAGGTCAGTCTTGCGCAAACGTGAGGTGACATGAGTCATCTATTGGAACACCAGATTTGGTGAACCTGCTGTTATTCGTTCTCAAGTGATCATGTTCACCAGCAATTTCCTACATTGAACTCTGTGACCTTGAAAACCAGCTCATGGTCAGTCATATGCAAACTCATCCAGGGGCAACACATGAGTGACCTACATACCAAATTTAGAGAAATGTGTTATCACGTTGACAAGCTTTGCGACAGACACACATACAGATAGAAAACCAGTTGCTCAATGTCCTCTCACTGCCACTCCACTCCTGGACCTTCAGTGCACTGACGACAGCAGCGTGTTGTCCTTTATGGAAGAAGGTCTTAAGAAAGTCCTTGAATCCTGAAGAAGACATGGATCCTGTACCAGCTTCTACGCAATATGGTCAATCCAAAGCTTCCTGCTGTCAAACTGCGCACACGGGTCCTGGAGAACTTTCCATCCCTGAGCAGCCACGTGTCCCCAAATGTCAACACCAACTTTGCACTTGTGTTTTCAACAACAGAGACCTTTGACACAAGAGGAAAATCCTCCTCTACAAAGCTGTTTATCATACCAACCCTGCTGTACTGCTCTGGGAGCTGGACCACCTGAAGTCACTGGAGCGGTTTCACCACTGCTGTCTGATGAGTATCCTCCACATCAGGAGAGAAGACTACTGTACCATCAGCGTCCTGGCTGAAGCTCCAGAGCGTGTCATGTTGTTCGGATGGAGGACAACTGAATTCTCAAGAAGATCTTCTACTCCCAGCTGAGTGAAGAAAAACAGTCCACAGCAGTACAGAATAAACATGACAAGGACCTCCTGAAGCAGAACCTCGAGAGCTGCTCCATTGACTGGAAGACCTGAGAAGAGCACGCGAGGGACCGACCAGCTGGCCAGCAACGATCCACACCAGAGTGAAAGTCTTTGAAAAAAGAGGATGACCACCACAGAGGAGAAATAGTCTGTAAGAAACAGTGTGCATCAAGACTGGACCTGTTCAGTCATGTCTGGGTCCACCATCCCATCTGGGAGACCAGCTTCCTCCCCACTGAGGGGTTGCCACGACGAGAGGAGGAAGGCTTAAAAATCACACATAAAGGTCTTCATGGGTCCCCTTGGACATGAAAGCCTGAGACCAGGTCTTAGACCTGAGCCAGACTGGGTGTAGTCAGACCGGGTGTGTTCTTGTTCTTTTGCTGCGGGTGTTAGATCTATAAGTATTTGAGTGGCGGAATCAGGGAGCTCACACAGTGATCACGTCAACCACAGGGGAGTCCAGGGACCAGCACCAAGTCCAGGGACAACCCCGGGTCTCAGAACAGCACCGAGTCCAGGAACAACCTCGGGTCCCAGAACAACACAGAGTCCAGGAACAGCCCCAAGTCCAGGGTCCAGCACAGAGTCCAGGAACAGCACAGAGTCCAGGAACAGCACAGAGTCCATGGTCCAGCACCGAGTCAAGGGCCCAGCACCGAGTCAAGGGCCCAGCACAGAGTCAAGAGCCCAGCACAGAGTCCAGGATCCAGCACCGCATCCAGGAAATGCACCATGTCCAGCGACCAGCTCAGAGTCCAGGAACAGCACCAGGTCCAGGCACCAGCATTGAGTCCAGGGTCCAGCACTGAATCCAGGGATGGTTTTCTAACTAGTCCTTTTTATTAATCCTGTTTGAGCAACCAATAATTTCAGCACTTTTTAACAAAATCGGGTAACTTTAACCTTTAACCCCTGTACAAACTGAAATTGACCTTTGTCCCCATGTTTGCTGTTATAACCCCATAACTCCAGAAGGTTAAGTCATAGTCCAAACTAACCCTTCTTGGAGTCGTTATGATCAGACTCATGATGGGGTTTTAAATGTTGAACCCTGTGTGACCCTTCACTGACCCCTACCTGACTCCAGCTGCTGGTCCACAATACATGTCTGTGTAGTTCATGGTACACTGAGGCTGGAACTGTAAGTCTTGTTTAGTTCCCTTAACTGGTAACAAAATACTGCTTGACCCATGGACGACAGCACTGAATTCACCACATATCAATCAGACCAGAACTTTCTCTAAATGTGATGGAAGTGTTTGTTGTTTTTTTGGCTGCACCCACAGGGTGTGGACACGATGGACTCGACTGTCCTCACAGGGAAACTGGTCCCATAACACACAAGCAAAACTCTTCCTATTGGATGATCAGAGGATATAAAGTCCTTTACTGTTATTCTGCATACATACAGCGAAATATGTCCTCTGCACGTAACCGTCCTAATCACAGTCAGACACAATCCAACCACTAGGGGCAGTGTGCAGCCACAGTCCGGGGCCCGGGAACCAACTTCAGATGTAGAGGCACTGCCTTGCTCAGGGGCAGAGAAAGGAGCAGACCCTAAATAATCAGGTTTTCAACTGTGGGAGGAAACCCACACAGAAAGGCCGGGAATCGATCCCACAACCTTCTTGCTGTGAGGCATCAGTGCTAACCACTGTATCTGAACTGTGTATCTGTGAGGATCTGTAGGTCCCTGGAACCTCTGGATATGTGACAGGACTTAGTTCCTGTAAGGAGGTAAAGGGTTCAGACCTGGACCTGGTCTCAAAGGTCTGCACCCCGAAAGACTATGTTTATCGGGGCTCAGACAAGGAGGGAAGACTGGAAGCAAAAAACTAACCTCTTGAAATCTGAAAACGGTTTTGGCTGCATGACCTTTGACCCTCTGTAATATTTACTCCCCCGAGGCAATGCGGCACATTTCCCGCGAATGCCGCATCTGCAGAGGATGGAATCAGCCTTTAAATGTTAGCCGGCATGTATCTGCCGCTTCCATCAGACGGCGACGACAGAGCCGCCTCCACAGTGTGAACAGTTCCTGTGGCGAGGCGGAGCCAGGCGTTCCACTCCATTATCAATCTGAAAATTAACCGCAGTCACTTTAAAAGGTCACGAAGCTCACGAGCCGCCACACAGACGGATTAAAGAAAATACATCAGTGTTTTTAATGTTCTGCAGGAAAAAAGAATGGACAGATCAAAGAGAGGAGAGACCTGCGTGAAGCTGCCCCCCCATCCAAAATATTAAAATGGCACTGCTGTTCGTTTCTGCTGTTCAATCATTTGCTTAACTGCCTGCTGCCTACTTTTTAGATGTCTGTGCACCACCTGCCCACGTCGTGCGTTACGCGGCTGATGCGTGACGGTCTCCGGTGGTGGGGTTGCCTGCAGCCTCCTGCGCTCCTCCCCCTGCTGCCCTCCTGAGAGCACTGCGAGCCCCCTCAGCGGAAACGTGCAAAAAAACCCAAAAAAAAAACAAGACCTTTCAGCTACGACCTCAGATCAGACGAGATGACCCGCTGAATTTAAGCATATTACTAATTAGACGGAGCTTACTACCCGCTTTGGGCTGCATTCCCAAACAACCCGACTCTGGGGAGGCCTGATCCTGGTGCAACAGGAGCGGTTACTGGCCTCACACCATCCATGGGCTGAGTCTCGATCAGAAGGACTCAGGCCCCCAGGCTGCGCCGGGCCAGTGGTATTCCGTACGCCACATTTCCCGCGCCCGCCTGTCAGACAGGGACTCTTGCCACTGGACTCTTGCCTCTGCGCAGGGAATCTTGAGCCCGCGGGAGGCTGCAGGCAACCTCACCACCAAAGACTGTCACTCATCAACCGCTTAACCCACGACGCGGCAGGTGGCGCATGAAGGTCTAAAAAGTAGGCAGCAGGTTAACAGTTAAATTATTTCTACAGCACAAATGATAGAGACCAGTTTGGAGAGATTTGGACATGGGGGTGGGGGGTGGGTGGGAGTGTGGCTGAGTGATGTCATGGGTCAGAAAATGTATTTTTGAATGACTCAAAAGCTTTAACAGCATAAACAAAAACATTTACGGCACAAACGAACAACAGTGCTGTTTTAAATTTAGAATGGGGAGGTGCAGCGTCACGCAGGTAGAGGAGAGCAAAGAAGGACACGAGCAGAGGAGGCTGACTGAGGGAGACAGACGGTCTGTCAGTGAGCAACGTTATCATTCCACCTGCAGCTGCAAACCCATCGCTCACATTCCACTGAGGTCACCGCTGATCAGGAAGCTGACCTCCACTCTACATCAGAGGTTAATGAGGGTCAGTGGGGTCAAACGGGTGGACACAAAGAGTCTCACTGTGGATGGGTTTGGATCGGTTCCCCAGAAAGAACAAACCTGCCTCATCAAAACAGGACTGAACAATAAGTGACCGACATCAAACAAAACCCTGTGGAACAGTCACCAAACAAAACCCAGTGGGACAGGCACCAAACAGAATCCCCAGCGGAACAGTCACCAAACAGAACCCAGTGGGACAGGCACCAAACAGAACCCCCTGTGGGACAGGCACCAAACAGAACCCCCTGTGGGACAGTCACCGAACAGGACCCAGTGGGACAGGCACCAAACAGAACCCCCAGTGGAACAGTCACCAAACAGAACCCCCAGTGGGACAGGCACCAAACAGAACCCCCAGTGGAACAGTCACCGAACAGAACCCAGTGGAACAGTCACCAAAATGAACCCCTTTGTGGGACAGTCGCCAAACAGGACCCAGTGGGACAGTCACCAAATAGAGCCCCCAGTGGGACAGGCACCAAACAGAGCCCCCTGTGGGACAGGCACCAAACAGAACCCACTGTGGGACAGCCCAGTGGGACAGGCACCAAACAGAACCCAGTGGGACAGGCACCAAACAGGACCCAGTGGGACAAGCACCAAACAGAACCCCTTATGGGACAGGCACCAAACAGAGCCCCCTGTGGGACAGTCATCAAACAGGACCCAGTGGGACAGTCACCAAACAGAGCCCGCTGTGGGACAGTCACCAAACAGAGCCCCCTGTGGGACAGTCACCAAACAGAACCCCCTGTGGGACAGTCACCAAACAGAACCCAGTGGGACGGACACCAAACACAGGTCCCAATGGGACAGTCACCACACAGAACCCAGTGGGACAAGCACCAAACAGGACCCAGTGGGACAAGCACCAGACAGGACCCAGTGGGACAAGCACCAAACAGGACCCAGTAGGACAGACACCAAACAGAGCCCCCTGTGGGACAGTCACCAAACAGGACCCAGTGGGAGAGGCACCAAAAAGGACCCAGTGGGACAAGCACCAAACAGAGCCCCCTGTGGGACAGTCATCAAACAGGACCCAGTGGGACACTCACTAAACAGAGCCCCCTGTGAGACAGTTACTAAACAGAACAAACCTGTGGGACAGTCACCAGACAGAACCCCCTGTGGGACAGTCACCAAACAGGCCCCAGTGGGACAGTCACCAAACAGAACCCCCTGTTGGACAGTCACCAAACAGAACCCAATGGGACAGTCACCAAACAGGACCCAGTGGGACAGTCACCAAACAGGACCCAGTGGGACAAGCACCAAACAGGACCCAGTGGGACAAGCACCAAACAGAACCCCCTGTGGGACAGTCACCAAACAGGACCCAGTGGGACAGTCACCAAACAGAGCCCCCAGTGGGACAGGCACCAAACAGAGCCCCCTGTGGGACAGTCACCAAACAGGACCCAGTGGGACAGTCACCAAACAGGACCCAGTGGGACAAGCACCAAACAGGACCCAGTGGGACAGAAACCAAACAGAGCCCCCTGTGGGACAGTCACCAAACAGGACCCAGTGGGACAGTCACCAAACAGGACCCAGTGGGACAAGCACCAAACAGGACTCAGTGGGACAAGCACCAAACAGAACCCAATGGGACAAGCACCAAACAGGATCCAGTGGGACAGGCACCAAACAGGACCCAGTGGGACAGGCACCAAACAGGACCCAGAGGGACAGTCACCAAACGGTACCCAGTGGGACAAGCACCAAACAGGACCCAGTGGGACAGTCACCAAACAGGACCCAATGGGACAAGCAGCAAACAGGACCCAGTGGGACAGGCACCAAACAGGACCCAGTGGGACAGGCACCAAACAGGACCCAGAGGGACAGTCACCAAACAGGACCCAGTGGGCCTGTCACCAAATTGGACCCAGTGGGCCAGTCACCAAACAGGAACCAGTGGGACAGACACCAAACAGAGCCCCTGTCGGACAAGCACCAAACAGAACCCCTTGTGGGACAGTCACCAAACAGGCCCCTGTGGGACAGTCACCAAACAGGACCCAGTGGGACAGGCACCAAACAGGACCCAGTGGGACAGGCACCGAACAAGACCCAGTGGGACAGGCACCAAACAGGACCCAGTGGGACAAGCACCAAACAGGACCCAGTAGGACAGACACCAAACAGAGCCCCTTGTGGGACATTCACCAAACAGAGCCCCCTGTGGGACAGTCACCAAACAGAGCCCCCTGTGGGACAGAAACCAAACAGAGCCCCCTGTGGGACAGAAACCAAACAGAGCCCCCTGTGGGACAGTCACCAAACAGAGCCCCCTGTGGGACAGAAACCAAACAGGACCCAGTGGGACAAGCACCATACAGAGCCCCCAGTGGGACAGACACCAAACAGAGCCCCCTGTGGGACAGGCACCAAACAGAGCCCCCTGTGGGACAGGCACCAAACAGGACCCAGTGGGACAGGCACCAAACAGGACCCAGTGGGACAGGCACCAAACAGAGCCCCCTGTGGGACAGACACCAAACAGAACCCCCTGTGGGACATTCACCAAACAGAACCCCCTGTGGGACAGACACCAAACAGAACCCCTTGTGGGACAGTCACCAAACAGGCCCCAGTGGGACAGTCACCAAACAGAACCCCCTGTTGGACAGTCACCAAACAGAACCCAATGGGACAGTCACCAAACAGGACCCAGTGGGACAGTCACCAAACAGGACCCAGTGGGACAAGCACCAAACAGGACCCAGTGGGACAAGCACCAAACAGAACCCCCTGTGGGACAGTCACCAAACAGGACCCAGTGGGACAGTCACCAAACAGAGCCCCCAGTGGGACAGGCACCAAACAGAGCCCCCTGTGGGACAGTCACCAAACAGGACCCAGTGGGACAAGCACCAAACAGGACCCAGTGGGACAGAAACCAAACAGAGCCCCCTGTGGGACAGTCACCAAACAGGACCCAGTGGGACAGTCACCAAACAGGACCCAGTGGGACAAGCACCAAACAGGACTCAGTGGGACAAGCACCAAACAGAACCCAATGGGACAAGCACCAAACAGGATCCAGTGGGACAGGCACCAAACAGGACCCAGTGGGACAGGCACCAAACAGGACCCAGAGGGACAGTCACCAAACAGTACCCAGTGGGACAAGCACCAAACAGGACCCAGTGGGACAGTCACCAAACAGGACCCAATGGGACAAGCAGCAAACAGGACCCAGTGGGACAGGCACCAAACAGGACCCAGTGGGACAGGCACCAAACAGGACCCAGTGGGACAGGCACCAAACAGGACCCAGAGGGACAGTCACCAAACAGGACCCAGTGGGCCTGTCACCAAATTGGACCCAGTGGGCCAGTCACCAAACAGGAACCAGTGGGACAGACACCAAACAGAGCCCCTGTCGGACAAGCACCAAACAGGACCCAGTGAGACAGTCATCAAACAGAACCCTGTGGGACAAGCACCAAACAGGACCCAGTGAGACAGTCACCAAACAGAACCCAGTGGGACAGGCACCAAACAGAGCCCCCAGTGGGACAGGCACCAAACAGAGCCCCCAGTGGGACAGGAAGCAAACAGAACCCCTTATGGGACAGGCACCAAACAGAGCCCCCTGTGGGACAGTCACCAAACAGAGCCCCTGTGGGACAGTCACCAAACAGGACCCAGTGGGACAGGCACCAAACAGGACCCAGTGGGACAGGCACCGAACAAGACCCAGTGGGACAGGCACCAAACAGGACCCAGTGGGACAAGCACCAAACAGGACCCAGTAGGACAGACACCAAACAGAGCCCCTTGTGGGACATTCACCAAACAGAGCCCCCTGTGGGACAGTCACCAAACAGAGCCCCCTGTGGGACAGAAACCAAACAGAGCCCCCTGTGGGACAGAAACCAAACAGAGCCCCCTGTGGGACAGTCACCAAACAGAGCCCCCTGTGGGACAGAAACCAAACAGGACCCAGTGGGACAAGCACCATACAGAGCCCCCAGTGGGACAGACACCAAACAGAGCCCCCTGTGGGACAGGCACCAAACAGAGCCCCCTGTGGGACAGGCACCAAACAGGACCCAGTGGGACAGGCACCAAACAGGACCCAGTGGGACAGGCACCAAACAGAGCCCCCTGTGGGACAGACACCAAACAGAACCCCCTGTGGGACATTCACCAAACAGAACCCCCTGTGGGACAGACACCAAACAGAACCCCCTGTGGGACAGACACCAAACAGAACCCTCTGTGGGACAGACACCAAACAGAACCCCCTGTGGGACAGTCACCAAACAGAACCCCCTGTGGGACAGTCACCAAACAGAACCCCCTGTGGGACAGACACCAAACAGGACCCCCTGTGGGACAGACACCAAACAGGACCCAGTAGGACAGACACCAAACAGAGCCCCTTGTGGGACATTCACCAAACACAGCCCCTTGTGGGACATTCACCAAACAGAGCCCCCTGTGGGACAGTCACCAAACAGAGCCCTCTGTGAGACAGTCACCAAACAGAGCCCCCTGTGGGACAGAAACCAAACAGGACCCAGTGGGACAGTCACCAAACAGAGCCCCTAGTGGGACAGGGACCAAACAGAGCCCCTAGTGGGACAGGGACCAAACAGGTCCCAGTGGGACAGTCACCAAATAGGACCCAGTGGGACAAGCACCAAACAGAGGACCCAGTGGGACAGTCACCAAACAGAGCCCCCTGTGGGACAGGCACCAAACAGAACCCCAAGTGGGACAGACACCAAACAGAACCCAGTGGGACAGACACCAAACAGAGCCCCTTGTGGGACATTCACCAAACAGAGCCCCTTGTGGGACATTCACCAAACAGAGCCCCCTGTGGGACAGAAACCAAACAGAGCCCCCTGTGGGACAGAAACCAAACAGAGCCCCCTGTGGGACAGAAACCAAACAGAGCCCCCTGTGGGACAGAAACCAAACAGGACCCAGTGGGACGGTCACCAAACAGAACCCAGTGGGAGGGACACCAAACAGAGCCCCTAGTGGGACAGGGACCAAACAGGACCCAATGGGACAGGGACCAAACAGAGCCCCCAGTGGGACAGACACCAAACAGAGCCCCCAGTGGGACAGTCACCAAACAGAGCCCCCAGTGGGACAGGGACCAAACAGGACCCAGTGGGACAAGCACCAAACAGAGCCCCCAGTGGGACAGTCACCAAAAAGGACCCAGTGGGACAGTCATCCAAACAGAGCACCCTGTGGGACAGTCAACAAACAGAGCCCCCTGTGGGACAGACACCAAACAGAACCCACTGTGGGACAGACACCAAACAGAACCCCCTGTGGGACAGACACCAAACAAAACCCCCTGTGGGACAGTCACCAAACAGAACCCCCTGTGGGACAGTCACCAAACAGAGCCCCCTGTGGTACAGACACCAAACAGAACCCCTTGTGGTACAGTCACCAAACAGAACCCCCTGTGGGACAGTCACCAAACAGAACCCCCTGTGGGACAGTCACCAAACAGAACCCCCTGTGGGACAGTCACCAAACACAACCCAGTGGGACAGTCACCAAACAGGACCCAGTGGGACAAGCACCAAACAGAGCCCCCAGTGGGACAGACACCAAACAGAGCCCCCAGTGGGACAGACACCAAACAGAGCCCCCAGTGGGACAGTCACCAAAAAGGACCCAGTGGGACAGTCACCAAACAGAGCCCCCTGTGGGACAGTCACCAAACATGACCCAGTGGGACAGTCACCAAACAGAGCCCCCTGTTGTAGGACAGACACCAAACAGAACCCCTTGTGGGACAGTCACCAAACAGAACCCTCTGTGGGACAGTCACCAAACAGAACCCTCTGTGGGACAGTCACCAAACAGAACCCTCTGTGGGACAGTCACCAAACAGAACCCCCTGTGGGACAGTCACCAAACAGAGCCCCCTGTGGGACATTCACCAAACAGAGCCCCCTGTGGGACAGTCACCAAACAGAGCCCCCTGTGGGACAGGCACCAAACAGAACCCCAAGTGGGACAGACACCAAACAGAACCCAGTGGGACAGACACCAAACAGAGCCCCTTGTGGGACATTCACCAAACAGAGCCCCTTGTGGGACATTCACCAAACAGAGCCCCCTGTGGGACAGAAACCAAACAGAGCCCCCTGTGGGACAGAAACCAAACAGGACCCAGTGGGACGGTCACCAAACAGAACCCAGTGGGAGGGACACCAAACAGAGCCCCTAGTGGGACAGGGACCAAACAGGACCCAATGGGACAGGGACCAAACAGAGCCCCCAGTGGGACAGACACCAAACAGAGCCCCCAGTGGGACAGACACCAAACAGAGCCCCCAGTGGGACAGTCACCAAACAGAGCCCCCAGTGGGACAGGGACCAAACAGGACCCAGTGGGACAGGCACCAAACAGGACCCAGAGGGACAGTCACCAAACAGGACCCAGTGGGCCTGTCACCAAATTGGACCCAGTGGGCCAGTCACCAAACAGGAACCAGTGGGACAGACACCAAACAGAGCCCCTGTGGGACAAGCACCAGACAGGACCCAGTGAGACAGTCATCAAACAGAACCCTGTGGGACAAGCACCAAACAGGACCCAGTGAGACAGTCACCAAACAGAGCCCCCAGTGGGACAGGCACCAAACAGAGCCCCCAGTGGGACAGGAAGCAAACAGAACCCCTTATGGGACAGGCACCAAACAGAGCCCCCTGTGGGACAGTCACCAAACAGAACCCCCTGTGGGACAGACACCAAACAGAACCCCCTGTGGGACAGACACCAAACAGGACCCCCTGTGGGACAGACACCAAACAGGACCCAGTAGGACAGACACCAAACAGAGCCCCTTGTGGGACATTCACCAAACACAGCCCCTTGTGGGACATTCACCAAACAGAGCCCCCTGTGGAACATTCACCAAACAGAGCCCCCTGTGGGACAGTCACCAAACAGGACCCAGTAGGACAGACACCAAACAGAGCCCCTTGTGGGACATTCACCAAACACAGCCCCTTGTGGGACATTCACCAAACAGAGCCCCCTGTGGAACATTCACCAAACAGAGCCCCCTGTGGGACAGTCACCAAACAGAGCCCCCTGTGGGACAGTCACCAAACAGAGCCCAGTGGGACGGACACCAAACAGAGCCCCTAGTGGGACAGGGACCAAACAGGTCCCAGTGGGACATTCACCAAATAGGACCCAGTGGGACAAGCACCAAACAGAGGACCCAGTGGGACAGTCACCAAACAGAGCCCCCAGTGGGACAGACACCAAACAGAACCCAGTGGGACAGACACCAAACAGAGCCCCTAGTGGGACAGGGACCAAACAGAGCCCCTAGTGGGACAGGGACCAAACAGGTCCCAGTGGGACAGGGACCAAACAGGTCCCAGTGGGACAGTCACCAAACAGAGCCCCCTGTGGGACAGGCACCAAACAGAACCCCAAGTGGGACAGACACCAAACAGAACCCAGTGGGACAGGCACCAAACAGGACCCAGTGGGACAAGCACCAAACAGGACCCAGTAGGACAGACACCAAACAGAGCCCCTTGTGGGACATTCACCAAACAGAGCCCCCTGTGGGACAGTCACCAAACAGAGCCCCCTGTGGGACAGAAACCAAACAGAGCCCCCTGTGGGACAGTCACCAAACAGAGCCCCCTGTGGGACAGAAACCAAACAGGACCCAGTGGGACAAGCACCATACAGAGCCCCCTGTGGGACAGGCACCAAACAGAGCCCCCTGTGGGACAGGCACCAAACAGGACCCAGTGGGACAGGCACCAAACAGGACCCAGTGGGACAGGCACCAAACAGAGCCCCCTGTGGGACAGACACCAAACAGAACCCCCTGTGGGACATTCACCAAACAGAACCCCCTGTGGGACAGACACCAAACAGAACCCCTTGTGGGACAGACACCAAACAGAACCCTCTGTGGGACAGACACCAAACAGAACCCTCTGTGGGACAGTCACCAAACAGAACCCCCTGTGGGACAGTCACCAAACAGAACCCCCTGTGGGACAGACACCAAACAGAATCCCCTGTGGGACAGACACCAAACAGGACCCCCTGTGGGACAGACACCAAACAGGACCCAGTAGGACAGACACCAAACAGAGCCCCTTGTGGGACATTCACCAAACACAGCCCCTTGTGGGACATTCACCAAACAGAGCCCCCTGTGGAACATTCACCAAACAGAGCCCCCTGTGGGACAGTCACCAAACAGGACCCAGTAGGACAGACACCAAACAGAGCCCCTTGTGGGACATTCACCAAACAGAGCCCCCTGTGGAACATTCACCAAACAGAGCCCCCTGTGGGACAGTCACCAAACAGAGCCCTCTGTGAGACAGTCACCAAACAGAGCCCCCTGTGGGACAGAAACCAAACAGGACCCAGTGGGACAGTCACCAAACAGAGCCCAGTGGGACGGACACCAAACAGAGCCCCTAGTGGGACAGGGACCA